>NC_085139.1:252666787-252758749 GCF_024139115.2 Armigeres subalbatus | reverse complement strand
CTAGAAGTTACGTACGATAATTTTGTACGACAATTAGACGAACGACACAGAAAGCGAGTAGAACAGGCAGACAAGTCTACGTGGACGATTGAGACGGAAGTTAAAGAGAAGAAAAAACTAAAATTTTGATCATCCTTTCAAAGGTTGATTCTCAAAACGGTTTCGTTTAAAATCCGACCTCCGAACAAAATCAAAAATTTATATCGGATTACTTCGAATGGCTTCCTCTCCGAAAAATGAGCAATGTTTGTTCTGCTCAATGTCGGAGTCGATGTCGGAGGATGGATTGGGTCCAATGTGGGAAATGTAGGCAATGGCCCATTTCTCCTGCGCTGGCGTAGACCAGGAGGTGGGAAAGCCGATTGGCGCTGTCAAGTGTGTGTTTCCGCTAGTGCGCAGCAGCTGAAGGTTCCGGACACGAGAAGCAAGACGCGAGGTGGCAAGAAGACCGGCCAAAAAGGCGATGGAGGGTCCGATCAGGGAGTTAGTTCCGATGCAGATCCGGCTGAGAAGCAGTTGAAGAGGAACAACTCGCCAAGGAAAGGCCTTTGCAAAGCAGATGGAGGCGCGGAAGAAGCTACTCGCAGGCAGAAAGCATGGAAGCAGGAACAGCTGAGGCAAGAACGAGAAATGCGGAACTGGAGCCCAAGACAACGCGAGATAGAAGAGCAAGTTGCAGCAAGAACAGGAAATGTTGGACGCTCAACTGGCTGCGGAGAAGGAATTTTGGAGAAGCGAGACGCGATCCGGAAGAAATTCGAAAACAGCGTCAAGAGGTGAATGCGTCCAAGGACGAAGATGGTGCTGTCGGTGGAGGTCGAAAAGTGAACCGGACCAGGCGGTAGAGAGTGGCTGCAACAGTCAAGGAAGACAAACACGCAGCAGTCGGTCTCGGATGTCAGGGAGCTTTTCCGAAAGGTGGAGTTCCACTGGGAGCAGGAGTGGTTATCAAGGCGAACAAAACGAAGTCGATGAAACCGGTAAAGGAAGTGCCTGAAATCGTCGAGAACGCGCCAGAGTCCAGCGAAGACGAAAGCGAGTCGTTGGATTATCCAGCGAAAAGCCGCAGTCAGAGCCGGTATGGCATGCAGAGTAGTCGATTCCGACGGCCGGGGCGTGATATTGGCCATATCTCGAAACAGCAGCTGCCGCTCGGAAAGCGGTGTCCCAGTACCTGAAGTTTCGTGGAGAGCCGGAAGTCTGGCCGCTGTTTATCAGTAGCTTCGAGCATACGACGGCGGCGTGCGGGTTCACGAACTTGGAGAACTTGAAGCGGCTGCAGGACTGTCTCAGGAGACGCACTCGAGGCAGTCAGAGTCGGCTAGTGCTGCCGGATTCGGTTCCGGATGTTTGCGATCTGAGGAATCTTTTCGGAAGGCCGGAAAAGTTGCTGAAGACGCTGCTAACAAAAGTGAGGAATTCTCCTGCGCCGAGAGGAGATCGGCTGGAGACCTCATTAACTTCGGATTACGGTGGAAACTGTGCGATCATCTTGAAGCTGCAAGCCCAGAGACCACCTGAACAACCTGATGCTGGTACAGGAGTTGGGACAAGCACCACCAAGCATAAGCTGGACTGGGTCCGTTTCAAGCGTGGAAAAATTGACAGTCCACTAGGATGTTCTCGAACTTCACCACGAAATCGTTTCGGATGTGTCCGAGGTTACGGAGTTCACTATGTTGTCAGTGAACGAGCGAGCACGTCCTGGAGAGAGAACTTAGGAAGGAGTTTGTGCATATGCATGAATTTGCACTGAAGTGGAGCGAAGGATCGCGGATCGAGGCAGCTCAGTCGGCCGTGCTGGATCTGTGAGCGGACGGATCATTTGATCAGAAATTGCGATGAGTTCCGGAATGAATATCGCCGAAAGGCTTAGAGAGGTGGAGAGGCAGAAACTGTGGAATCTGCCTAAACAAACATGGAAATAGTCGCTGCTCGTCGAAGATCCGGTGCGTGGTGCGAGGTTGTCAAGGAAACCATCATCCTCTGTTACATCGCTGGAAAGATCTGCATGCAGAAAGCGAATCCGACTGCACAGTGATTTTCCGGATGCCGGTGCACACGTCGGCAAGCGTCAATACGACACCGTCGCGTTCCTGGACGAAGGGTCATCTGCGACTTTGGTCGATGATGTGGTAGCCAAACGATTGAAAGCTGAAGGCTCACTGAAGCCGTTGATAGTAACGTGGACCGGGAACATCAACGGTTCGAAAACGAGTCCCGCTGCGTAGAGATGAGTGGCAGAAAGGGCTCGAAGGAGAAGTTTCCGCTGTTCAACACTCGGACAGTATCGGAGTTGTAGTTACCCAAACAGAATGTTCGATACGCAGAGGTAGTGAAGCGGTACACACATCTTGTGGGGTGCCAGTGAAAGATTTTCCGTCCGGGGTGCCGACCATCCTCATCGGTTTGGATAACCTACACCTGTTTGCGCCGCTGAGTCACGTGTTGGTAGACTGAACGAACCGATCGCCGTGCGATCGAAGATGGTTGACAATATATGGGTCCGAAAACGTAGAGCCAGCGTTCATACATACCTGAATCTTCATTCTATCGCGACGGTGAGCAATCAGGAGCTCCATGATTTGATGCGGAGCAGTAAGTGCTGGAAGAAAAGGGCATCGTTCGCTGTGCCAGAACCGAAGAGAAGGGCTAGGAGATCCTGGAGGCGACAACACAGCGAGTGGGCCATCGATTCGAAACTGACTGTTGTGGCGCAGCGATGTCCGGAAATTCCCGATAGCTACTCAATGGCTAAGCGGAGAATGCATGCACTCGATCGGAAATTAGAAAGGAATCCAGCGCTGAAGGAGTAGTTGGCAGATCGAGGAGTACCAGCAGAAAGGATACGCGCACAAAGTAACCGACGTAGAGTTGATGGAGACAGCCAATCTGCGTGTGGTACCTGCCTCAACGTCGTGGTGAACCACGAAAGCCAGGCAAAGTGCGCCTGGTATGGGATGCAGCAGCATCAGTGAATGGCATTTCCTGAATTCGAGCTGCTCAAAGGCTGGATATAGTTCCCCTTCGCGAGGATCTGCCATTTCCGAGAACGCCCGATCGCCTTTGAGGCGACATCCAGGAAATGTATCAACAAATCCGCATCAGATCGGAGGCAAGCAGGCGCAGCGATTCCGTTTAGGTCAGGTAGCGAAGAGGCTCACAGATATTCGTGATGGACGGCGACTTTCGGATCCACGTCGCCCAGTTCAGCGAGTATGTGAAGAACGTCAATGCGAAGCAATTTGAAGAGGTACCGGAAGCAGCAGATGCAATAGTCAAACGTCATTACGTGGACGATTACTACGACAGTGTGGACACCGTGGAAGAAGCGATCAGAGAGCCAAAGAAGTGAGATATGTTCATTCGTGGGGTTTTCGAATTAGGAACTGGGTGTCTAACTCCAATGCGTTCCTGCAGGCGGTTGAGAAAAGCGGTGAGTCGGCAGTACACTTTAGAGAAAGGCTGCAGAGTATGAACGTGTGCTGGGCGTAGTAAGGGATACGATAGAAGACGTCTTCTGTTTTGAGACCGCTTCGAAGTTCGAGTGTTCCAAAGTCCTCCGAGGAGAAGAACGTCCACCAAACGGATGGTACTCAGCATAGTCATGGCACAGTTTGATCCGGCCGGATTCCTAGCTCCAGTTACCATCCTGGGTAAAATGCTGGTGCAAGATCTGTGGAGAACAGGATGCCAGTGGGATGATGCGGTAGATGACCATCATACAAAAAGGGACGCGGTGGACGAGCATGTTGGCGAAGTCCAGGCATTTAAGTTGTCGCGCAGCTACTTCGGCACTGCGAGGTCCGATGAAATCCGGGACGTACAGCTGCATATATTTGCGGACGCGGGTGAGACGGGGTATGGATGTGTGGCATATTTTCGTGCCATGGTGCGGAGAGGTGAAGTGCACAGTGATGAGCGGGCGAAAGTTGCTCCCTTGAAACAAGTGTCAATTCCGCGCCTGGAGCTTCTGGCGGCGGTACTGAGTGCACGGATGTCCACATGGTGCGCGAAAACCACAATATCCATTAGCAAAGTGATTTTGATAGATGCAGAGGTGGTACCATCGTGGATTAGATCCGACCAGCGCCGCTATAAACAGTTCGTTGGTTTCCGCATCGAGGAGATCCTGAGCTTGACAAGACTAGCAGACTGGCGGTGGGTTCCGACAAGGCTGAACGTTGCAGACCTGCTGACGAAGTGGGAAAGGATCCAGATCTACATCCGAGTGGTCCGTGGGTACGAGGCCCACAGTTTCTGTACGACCGGGAGGAAAATTGGCCGAGGAAGAGTTTGCGCCGGCTAATACGACTGAGGAACTTCGGGTTCATCTGTTGCCACGACGTAAAGATACCAGCAGTTCTTGTAGACGCGAACGCTCTCGAAGTGGACGATCCTGGTCCGAACGATAGCGTGCGTGTTTGATTTGTGACGAACTGTAGACGGAAAAAGGAACGTGATAGAAACGTTGCGAGCAACGAAAGATCAGCTGAAGTCGCATATCAAATGCGGGTGCGTCGGTTCGACTACCACTACAGCAGAAGGAGTACGAGCAAGCAGAGCGATGCTTGCTGAAGGTAGCGCAGTTGGAGAGTTTTATCGATGAGCTGAAGGTGCTGTCGAGGAACAAAGATCGTCCGGCGAGCCAGTGGATGGCACTTGAGAAGTCTAGTCCGCATACAAGCCGACCCGCTGGTAGATGAGTATGGCTTGATCAGAATGGAGGCCGCGTGGAGCGGGCAGAGTTCACCGTTCGACTTGCGGTTCCCAGATTCTTCCGAACGACCACAGAATTGAAGCTGATAGTCCAAACATATGAGAGGAGTGGCATGAGCACGCGGCGGTTAAAACGAGGTGCGGCTACACATTCCGCATGTAGATGCAGTGGTGAGAAAAGTGTCGGCGGCCTGCGTCTGGTGTACATCGCTGTCGTCCCCATGCTCCACGGATGGCTCCACTACCAGTGCAGCGCATTACGCCGAATCTTCGGCCATTTAGCTACGTGAGTGTCGATTATCTGTGGTCGTTTGACGTAACTGTAGGGCGTCGAACAGAGAAATGTTGGATAGCGCTGTTCACATGCATGGTGATACGAGCGGTACATTTGGAGGTAGCCCAGGATTGACAAACAGTCCGTTTGATGGCGATACACCGGTTTATCGGTCGCCGGGCTGATTGAATTCTTCTCCGACAACGGGACGAATCTGCAGGAGCAAGCAAGGAAGTAGTAGAGGTGTACAGGGCATCAGAGATGACTGTGCAGACCAGCTGACGAATGCAAGGACTAGGTGGACGTTCAATCCTCCGCTGCGCCTCTATGGGGGCGTCTGGGAGCGGTTGGTGCGTTCCGTGAAGGAGGCGTTAACAGCGTTGAACGATGGAAGGCGACTGACGGACGAGATTTTGCAGACGGTAATCGTTGAGGCTGAGGACATCGTCAATTCTCGTCCCTCACCTACGTGTCGCAACAGAACAACGAGGCAGAAGCACTAACCCCAAACCACTTTGAGGGTGGGTCACGAATCAGCCAAGCGGTACACGCCGCCACCCAATCCGGCAATGGCCCTTCGGGACGCCTTCCAGCGGTCCCAGCAAATAGCCAGCGTGATGTGGGATAGATGGATCAAGGAGTACGTGCCTTTGCTGAACGGAGGTCCAAGTGGTTCGGCGAATCAAGACCGCAAGCAGGAGATTTTGTATATCGTAGATGGTACCAACCGTAAGTGTTGGGTTCGTGGAGGTAGAAGAACCATAGTGTCCGGAGACGGAAGGGTCCGTCAAGCGTGGTGCGTACTAGCACCGGAAGGTAGCGAGCGTCAGCGAGGCTGGCCGTGATAGAAGTTGAGGAAGGTAACCCTGAGCCGGAAGTGGCCTCCGGGGCAGAGTTACGGCCGAAATTCTGGCAACCCTGCCCAGACGCAGCCGCATCACAACCAATATTTGGCCGATTAGGCAAATGTCAGTCCCAGCGGATATGATGAGAGTGAGTGATAAAATTAAAGCGAGGGATAAACATAAACAGAAAGGGAAAAGGAAAATATAAACAAATGGCCGAAGTTGAGTAAACAGAATTAGTAGCGAATTGAAGAAAATTGTATTGCAAGAAGAGAGTTGAACGGTGAATAAATCTAGATTGTATTTGAGGTAGAGTGAATTACGTGGAGTTTGGTCAGCAGATAACAATTAAGTACACTCTGAGCAACAGTACAGTGGTGCTCAAACTATCGAAGACAGCCCACGGACTTTTAGACGACAATTAGACGAACGACACAGAAAGCGAGTAGAACAGGCAGACAAGTCTACGTGGACGATTGAGACGGAAGGGAGAAGAACAAACTAAAATTTTGATCATCCTTTCAAAGGTTGATTCTCAAAACGGTTTCGTTTAAAATCCGACCGTCCGAACAGATGCCAAAGTTAAATTTGAATTTCTTCAACCGCGTTGCCTAGCAACGTACTTAGATTCTATTATTGCTTTGATGTTCCATTGATCAAATTTTGTTATAGCGCTCAGTAGCCTAGCAACTTATTAATCTATGTGTTGATTGGATTTTGTTCCAACCGGACTCTAAGTGAAACTGTGCACCATGGTCCACCGGGAATAAGGGAATGGTCCTCCGAACATTTAGGGGTTTGGTGTCAGGCCCGCAAGCCAGCAGTAAAAAAATACGCAACGAACACAACAGGTATACGGACCGGAGCCATCGGCGAAGACCACTGCGACGAAAATGGACTAGCGATTGGAAACTCGGTTCGTGGAACTGCAAATCTCTCAACTTCATCGGGAGCACACGCATACTCGCCGATGTGCTTGGACCGTGGATTCGGCATCGTAGCGCTGCAGGAGGTTTGTTGAAGGGATCAATGGGAACGTTCAGAGGTAATCTCCATCTACCAGAGCTGCGGCAAACACGAGCTAACAGCTTTCAGTGATGGGCGATATGCAAGGCGCGTGATCGGGTGGTGGCCGATCAATGAAAGAATGTGCAAGTTGAGGATCAAAGGCCGGTTCTTCAACTTCAGCATAATCAACGTCCATAGCCCACACTCCGGAAGGACACACTGATAAGGACACATTCTACGCGCAGCTGGAACGTGAGTACGACAGTTCCTAAGCCACGACGTTAAAATCATCATACGAGATTTGAACGTTCGCGGTCAAGAGGAGGAGTTTAGACCGACTACGTCCATAGCCCACACTCCGGAAGGACTGATGATGATAAGGACGCATTCTACGCGCAGCTGGAACGTGAGGATGACAGCTTCCAGCCACGACGTTAAAATCATCATACGAGATTTGAACGTTCGGGTTGGTCAAGAGGAAGAGAGACCGACTATTGGGAAGTTTAGCGCTCACCGGCTGACGAACAAAAACAACCTACGACTAATTGATTGCTCCAGGAATATGGCCATTCGCAGCACCTTTCCACAGCCCCTGTATCGGTACAGCTGAGATCACCGACGAGCAGAATCACAAATCGACCACGTACTGATTGATGGACGGCACTTCTCCGACATTGTCGACGTCAGGACATATCGTGACGCTAAAATCGACTCTGACCACAATCTGGTTAACCTGCGCCCAACTATCCGTCATCAACAATGTTCGGTACCGACGACCGCGGTACGACCTAGGTGCTTAGGACCATGTTTGACGGTGTGAAGACGTGTGTGGCGGCGAAGAATGAATCACGAGCTCGCCCAGCTCTACGGCGAACCCAGTATCAAGAAGGTAGCTAAAGCCGGAAGGGTACGATGGGCAGGGCATGTTGCAAGAATGCCGGACAGCAACCCTGCAAAGATGATGTTCGTTTCCGATCCGGCAGGTACGAAACGGTGTTGAGTGCAGCGGCGAGATGGGCAGACCAGGTGCAAAACGACTTGGCAAGCGTGGGGCATATTCGAGGATGGGGAGATGCGGCCTCGAAACTGTAGGTTGTGTCAAATTGTTGATTCAGATGCTGTTTAGATGTAGAGTAAATAAATGAAATAAATGAACGTGTTATCCGATGGAAGCCGATAAACGACGCATTTGCTTGTTGAGAATGAAGGGCAAATTTTCAACTATAGCCTGACAGCATCTATGCCCCAACGAACGATAAGCCTGATGACGTGAAGGATGAGTTCTATGAGAGCCTTGATAAGGCCTACGAGAGTGCCCAACACACGATGTAAAGATTGTCATCGCAAATCGGAAGAGAAAGTTTCTTCGCCCCTGTCATTCGAATAATGGTCTGTGACTTGTAACCTTTGCTGCTGCTAGAGGGATGGGAAAAGCATTACTGCACGTAAGAATATCCGTAAACACACCTGGCAACATCCAAGTGACGACACTAGCTCACAGATAGACCACGTGCGTCGAGACGACATTTCTGATGTTATAGATAAAGTCCTTCAGAGGTCCGAACAACGACTGAATCACTACCTTGTACATTGAATGGGTGCGGGATTTGCGATTCCTCGACACGAAAAAAATTTCCGAAGTGAGCCAGAAGAAAACTGATGGTTCAAGATAATTCAATTCATCGTTCCTAAAAGAAATTTTAATATCGATTCTTCATATTAGAACCCAATTGACTTGCCAAAAGTTGAACTTGTTCAACTTTCTTTTCATTCAAATGAGTTGAATAAAGGCGTTCAGTTCAAGCGACTTGCTCACTCTTGAACAGTCTAAACGCCAGAATAGAAATGAACCAGTCATCGAATCGTAATATAATTCAGTTTCTATTCATGGAATGAAATTCTTCAAGTAATAGCGCTTTTATGATTTTATGATACAGATGAAAATGTCAAACTATTCATAATTAAATTTCGATTATACACTTGCTAAGACGAGTTAATACAATCCCATTGAATTCCACCACTTAATTGTACATGACAGATACGTATTTCGACCTCAACAGTAAGGCGTCTTCAGTGTCTCGTACTTGACTCGACGAAGTCCCCACCATAGATGGTACGCAGCACTTTCCTTTCGAAAACTCGTGCGCGTTGGTCCTCCGCGAGCATCGTCCAGGTCTCGTCCGTAGAGGACTACCGATCTAATGAGCGTTTTGTAGATTGTCAGTTTGGTACGGCGGCGAACTCTATTCGATCGAAGCGTCTTGGAGTCCAAAGTATGTACGATTTTCAGCCACTATGCGTCTCCGAATTTCTCTGCTGGTGTCATTTTCGGCAGTCACCAGTGAGCCTGCACACTTCTTCTACCACCTCGATTTCGTCATCACCGATGCAAACTCGCGGTGGCTCATTGTCGTCTCAAACCTCTTCCTATCATGTACTTTGTCTTCGACGGTTGATGACTAGTCCGATCCGCTTAGCTCTCCTCTTCAGTCTGATGTAGGCTTCTCCATCTTCTCAAAGTTACGTCAATATCGTCGTCGGCGAAGCAAAATAGCTGGACGGACTTATTGAAAATTGTACCACCTGTGTTAACTCGCTTCGTATTACCCTTCCAAAGCGATGTTGAATAGCAGACACGAAAACCATCACCTCTTGTAACCCTCTGCGGTCTGAAGGATCGAGAATGCCCCTGAAACTGAACTACGCACATCACCCGATCCGTGATCAACCGCAGTTTATCCGGAAAACCGTGTTCGTGCATTAGCTGCCATAGCTGATCCGACTGATTGTGTATCAGCGGCCGAAGTCGATGAATAGATGATGGTGGGCACGTGTATTCGCGGCATTTCTGCAGCATTGACGAATGGCGAACACCTGGTCCGTGGTGGAGCGTTCGCCCATAAACCCGCCTGGTACTGCCCCACGAACTCACCTTGCAGTTGGCATCGACGGCATAACATTTGGGAGAGTACCTTGTAGGCGGCGTTCAGCAATGTGATTGCGCGGTAGTGCTACAATCTAGCTTATCGCCCTTATTGTAGATGGGAACACGACACCTTCCATCCACTCCTGCGGCAAAACTCTCCTCCCAAATCTTGGTAATGACCCAGTGCAGCGCTCTAGAACATATGCATGATAAAGTGATCGTAACATGAATGCTTCAGCAATTTTTTGTTCGCAAAAGGTCATTTTGAATGGTAAGATGCTTAACGACCCGTGTAGTGTATCATCCAAATTCCAAAAATTGTAGAGGCTATCGTCAAAATTATTCATGGTACAATTGGTGATAATGATACCATGAATGCTTGTAAATAAAAAACTTGATTTTCTAGTGTATGATGTCGTTTCCATTTTGACATTCAATGACAATAGCTGTTTTATTTTGTTTGTAGATTTTCAATTTTTTCAGACGATTGTCGGACAAATTTTAAAATAATATAGAACAAAATATTTAATATTATGAAACATTCATTTAAATCTGAAAAACTTCATCCTGTCTAACTTGTACGAAAAGTGCTCAATCCGACGAATCGATCACAATCTCAGCAGTCGGTTGCACAGAATGCATGCGCACTTTTGGTTCAATGTAAGTACAAAAGTCTTCGAAGTTGAATTCTTTCAAATCTGTATCCTTGTTTACGTTAGAATAATTTAAAATTGCTATTATCTTAAAATGAATGATAATAAATTGAATGTTTTTTGGTAGGAGGATCGTGCGAATGTAGTCCTGTGCCAGCTGTGCTGGAACAAAATCGATGAATTCCATCAATTCTACTGCGAGATCGAAAGATCCACTCCAACGAAAGTGACCATCCAACCAATTGTTGGAAATTAAGCAGGAGCAGGAAATGCTGCAGCGGCGAGCGTAAAGGATAAGTAGAGGAACTTGGTGAGGATGGGGTGATGTTGTTAGAGGCGATGATAGTGAACAATCGGATGGATACTGTCCCAGCGAGAAGGAACAAAGCGACGATGATGAATCGATCATGACGATGTCAAAGTTAAGTCGCCGAAAAGCCGACTTACTGGACAAAGATGAGCGGAAGAATATTGAAAATACGCCGCAAAGCACGAGCTTGGAATGCAGCTACTGCTCTGTGAAGTATCCTACCTTTGACCTTCTGCAGAAACATTCCAAGAAGAACACAGAAGGTCAACAACCGTACTATGCTGCAAGAAGAAATTCTGCCAAAGAGGCAGATTCTAGATCACATTCAGATCACCTGAATGAACCAGTTCAAGGCGAAAGTTGCGACAAGCGGTGTCCGAGTTCGAGGGCTCAAGAGCCACATGGACATCAAACACGTCGCGAAGAAGTTGTTCGAGTGCGAAATGTGCTAGAAGTTTGCCTGAAGAGTCTGGTGGTTGCGCATCAAGAGGTGCCATCCGGAATCTGAGAATGAAATCGATGGAGACAATGATGGAGAGGAGGGCGAAGAAGCTGAGGATACCGATCAAGCGAAGGCACAATCCCAGAAAGCGATTAGGGACGAAGAATTCATCGTGGCGAACATCAGTCTCGAATGCCACGTGCAGCGAGAAGCACAGTACGTATCAGGCGTTTCTTAGGCATTCTCAGTCGGCACATGGGAACATGCGGCGCCCTCTGCTGTGGCACAAGTTCACGAAGCCTCGATTGATCGACCACATACTGTACCACCAGAATCCGGAACGGTTCGTTGCAAAGTCTGCTCGGCAGTTCAAGCATAGTGAAGCGCTGAGCACTCACGTGGGGAAGCAGCACGTGCAGGAAGAAGCGAAAGTCTTCCAGTGTAGTGTGCGCCAAAGGGTTTTCGAAGAAGCGTATCTGAACGTACACGAAAAGTACACGGAAGATGAACGAAAGAAATTGCCGAAGCATGCGATAAGTACTTTGTCTGAGTCGATGCTGAAGCAGCACGAACGACTGGTTCATACCAAGGAGTGTCCGTTTGTGTGTCACGTTTGTGCTCGAGGGTTCCAGGCGTTATCCTCCTATTCGTCGCATTTAGCGTCCCCGATGGAAGCAGAAGGACAAACCTCGAGGAACGGCTGCAATGTTCCTTTGCAGCATTTGGTAGGTTTTTTGTTCTTTATCGGTTTGAAAATATAATTGGATCCAATTTTTAGGGTATACAAACAAAACTATCGAAAACATGTGCTACTTCATTCGGGACGCAGACGTGCGACATCTGTGGCGAGTGCAAAGTGTTATGGCCCTGCGGTACCACAAGGCTCAACATCGGAGGGCGATTGGCTGCTCCGTTTGCGGGAAGACATTCAAGAAAGATCTCGCTGAAGGAACACATGGCGTCGCACACGGGCGAAGTTCTGTACCAGTGCGACTTTTTGATCGGACGTTCAATTGCACGCAATCGAGCCTCCCATCGGAAGAGCATCCGAAGGAGTGGTACGAGGACAAGATACGGAAGAATCCCAACGCTTAAGGAACAGCAGGAATCGGCGGTTGGGCAAATGGAGGACAATATATGATGTAGTGAGAGTTCAGAAAGGTACTAATATTAGATAAGTTTTGAATTTTGTAACCAGAATAAGGAATGCATAAGTTATTTAGAATAACCAAATTTCATGAAAAGATTTTTAATGCTACTTCCACCTTGATCGTATTGCGCCCCTTCTTTTTTATCAATCGAAACTCGAAACCATTACCAAGAACCGTTTTCATCGGACTATTGTCCGACATTCTGGCTGTCCTGTTCCAGCTTCACTGGGCCTAGGTTAAACTCAAAAGTCCTAAAGCAGGGCATCTCTCGGTTTCTGCTTTTTGAAAGGTCCACGAAGATGGACAACTTCCGCGTCCTGCTACTTTACCGCAGACACAGAGATGAGCTCTACGGCAGCAAATAATTAGTTAATTCGGCCCTCAAAGATTTCTTCTCTACTTTCTCAACCACACTTCATAGACTCACCAAATTCCGGGATTTTTTTTTTGGCTAAGATTTCGGCAGAGCAATTGCAAAAGAAATTTGCTGAACACAATTGACCAGCAGAAGGATTTCGAAGCTATCAAAAATACGATCTCCCCTTTACAGCTTTTATACAAACCTATACACATAAAAATACTCACCAATTGTCGTCCCTTATTGCACACTCGCCGGAGCCACCCCTCGCTGCGCTTCCAGTTGTGCCGTCCGCTGCTCCAGCCACTCCTTCGGGTGCATCTTCTTCCGATGGGAGAACATATTCGCATTCGAGTTGAACGTCTTATCGCAGAAGCTGCACGTGTACAGTGCTTCCCCGGTGTGCGAAGCCATGTGCTCACGCAGCCCAAGCGGTCGCTTGAACTGCTTGCCGCACTCCTGGCAGGTGTGATTCCGTTCCGTCCGGTGCCGGTGCCGTTTGTGGCTGGTTAATGCCGTGGCGTTCGGCGAGATGTGCCCACAAAGATCGCACGCCGTTGGACCTTGATTGTGACGGCGGTAGTGCTTCCGCCAGCAGAGCGCATTCTTCAACCACATCTGGCAGATGTCGCACTGCACTCGCAACTCCTCCGGGCGCATTTCGTGCTGCTTCTTGTGCCGCTGGAATTCCGCTTTTGAGTAGAACCCTTTCGCGCAGACATCGCAGATAAAGTCGGTGGGGCGCGTGTGGCGAATCTTGATGTGCACCTTCAGTTGCGACTCCGTCTGGAAGCTGAATTTGCGATCAATAATATGAACAAAAACTGAACTATTTAAACGAAACTTACGTTCTCTCGCATTGTGGGCACTTGGCCGATTCGTTATCCAATGTGTCGTGCCCTTTCAGGTGGTAAGCCAGCTGACTTTTCTTCGTGAAGCGCTTCGGACATCGATCGCAACCGTAGATCCTCAGTTCATCTGGGACGTGCATTTCCTCCTTATGTCTCCGAATGCCACGACTATTGACGAAGCTTTTATTGCAAATATCACACTTGAAACAATTTGGATCCTGCAGCCTTTGTACGTGCTCCAGCAGGCGGACCTTTTTGTGATAACGCGTCCCACAGCAAGTGATGCAACCTGAAGTGAAAACGAAAGATGTTTTTAATAGTTTTCTCTGATGAAAAAGAGATCCCTACCTTGAATCTCGTGTGCAACCTTCGAGTGCTTCTGAAACAGCGTAAACGTCGGACAATTCATGCCGCATATTTCGCAAATGTACTTCACATGAGCCTTTATGATTTCATCCTCCTCGGCCAGCTGTTTCGCATCCTTCACCTGGTAAGTCCCCTTAGGTTTGGCTACCGGGTTTTCCGTTTTAATCCGCTTCGTATACTTCCGCTTCGGCTTTCGATCGACAATCACCACCGTCGTCTCCTCCGGCGGCTGCTGCTCACTCCGGTCATCGTCCTCCGAATTTCGATCCGGTTGGCCGTCATCCTCGCTGTCCTGCTCCGGCTCTTCCTCGTTGGTGCTTTCGATCTTGACCACCACCTCAACGGGCGGAGGTACATCCAAGTCCTCACTGCAACCGGAAACCTCGTGCTTGACCTCAGCCTTTGTCGGATCCACGTCACGGTGGTTCCGTTCCACCTCCAGATAGAATTGGTGAAATTCGTCCACCCGAGCCCAGCAGATCTGGCATATCACCGATTGGGAGGTGCTAACAAAATCGGCCTGTTTGAACCAAAAGTGTTTGACCAACAGTTCGGCGATTGGCTTCGATTCCGATGTTTCGCCGTCGCCGCTGACGATGTGCAAATAATCGTCCGACCGGCGTAGGCAGGTGAAGCAGCAGTTGTTCGGCACCAATTGTTCACTTTGTAATTCCATCTGGATGCCACTTTTACACAAAACTATGAATAAATTACGGAAGGATAAAAAAACAGTGTCCTAAAATATTGACCAAGTTTGATTATGTCGCACAGTTGTTTGTCACAGTGGATTTGTCCTCGTCTTGATGAACAAAAAACGAATGCAACCTGAAACAAAGTCGCATCGCATAAATAGACTTGATGGACGACCTCTACTGTTTTCCCTTCGGAAACATCTCATGTTGAAGAAATGGCAACACGGATTTTTGTTGACTCTGATGCGGTGACAGTTACTTCCTCAAAAGTGCGAGAAAACAGTTTTTAGTTCGGAACTCGGAAAATTTCATTTTTAAAAGTGATAAAATGGACGTGAAATGATAATTTTGGTACAATACAAATGAAGATTTCTGTGTGGTGTAAAAAAACATCAATTGTGACCCTTACGTATAATATTCAAAAGGATTAGAAACATTAGGAAGGGATTCAGTAAAGTGTTTACTGCTGCATTAGGGTAAGTTCACCTATAATAATCATATACGTTCCGTGTATACAGATTATTCTTAACCCTTAAATGCGCAATGTTGTTTTAAAACAACATACCGAAAATATGTTTATTGTTAATGATTTTTATGTTTATTAACAATAAAAATATTTCCAGAGATTTCTAAAAAAATCGCCTTGCGCCTTTAAGGGTTAAGTTTTGTGATTATTAAAACATTTTTTGTCATGGTCGGTGTCTTATAAAAATCAGTTATTTTCTTACTAAGGTCAAAGTGCTTTGAGCAAAAGTAGAAGTCTCCTTTATTCATCTTGGGTTATATAGCCTCAGTTTGGGTAGAACCCGCAGTAGGTTGTGGACCTGCATTTATTCAGAACTATGTATACCACCGCTATGATCCCTAAATACGCTGAGAATAAGGGTAGTGATGATCAAGGCAGCGGATTAGACAAATACGTCAGTTCAGCGGACGATTGAAGCCAAGCAGCCCCGACCTTGAGCGAAGTTAAAGATGCTATTCAACATATACAGAACAATAAAGCAGGATGGTATCGGAGCTGAACTCATCAAGATGGTCCCGGAAAAACTGGTATCTTGCGTGCATAGACTGATAGTCAGAATTTGGGAAACTGAACAGTTACCGGAGGAGTGAAAGGAAGAAGTCATACTCCCCATCTACAATAAAGGCGACAAGCGGGAGTGTTCGACAGCGGATCTGATCTTTACTGTACGTACGGAAAATCCTTAAAAAATACCGTGAACATCAGATCCCAACGCATCATCTATACATCAAATTTAAAGCGGCACTAAATGTGTCATGTACAAAACGCTGTATTCCAAAGTTGGCAACGCTGGAGATACGAATGCTGGACAGGGAATGCTGCAAGAATACAAAAATAGTGCTCGCTTTAGAGCTGGTTGGAACTAGAATCTACATCTGGCAGTCTATTTCCATTAGATGCACCTGAGACGTTTGATAATACCATGTTCATCTGGGGTCGGATTCGTTCAGCTCCGTTTCTGTACCAGAGTGCGCATAACCCTTATCGGGATACTCCTACAGTTGCCTGTGCAGGTATTCCTTAACAACCAGGTCCCAAGTCATTTATTTATTTATTACCAGACTAAGGCCGGAGTGGCCTGTGCACTACATAATAGTCTTCTCCATTCAGCTCGGTCCATGGCTGCAGTTGGCCAACCACGCAGTCTGCGGAGGGTCCGCAAATGGTCCTTCACCTGATCGATCCACCTTGACCGCTGTGCACCTCGCCTTCTTGTCCCCGTCGGATCGTTGTCGAGAACCATTTTCACCGGATTACTGTCCGACATTCTGGCTACGTGCCCGGCCCACCGCAGTCTTCCGATTTTCGCGGTGTGAACGATGGATGGTTCTCCCAACAGCTGATGCAACTCGTGGTTCATTCGCCTGCTCCACGTACCGTCCGCCATTGTCAGTTTGGTACGGCGGCGAACTCTATTCTATCGGAGCGTCTTGCGGAGTCCAAAGTACGTACGATTTCCTGCCATGCTGCGTCTCCGAATTTCTCAGCTGGTATCGTTACCGGCGGTCACCAGTGAGACTAAGTACACGAATTCTTCAACCACCTCGATTTCGTCACCACCGATAGAAACTTGTGGTGGGTGGCTTACACTCACCTCTCTTGAGTCTCTTCCTATCATGTACTTCGTCTTCGACGTGTTGATGACTAGTCCAATCCGTTTAGCTTCGCTTTTCAGTCTAATGAAGGCTTCCTCCATCCTCTCAAAGTTACGTGCCATGATATCAATGTCGTCGGCGAAACCAAATAACTGGACGGACTTCGTGAAAATCGTACCACTCATGTCAGTCCCTGCCCTTCGTATTACTCCCTCCAAAGCGATGTTGAATAGCAGACACGAAAGACCATCACCTTGCCGTAACCCTCTGCGCTCGAGAATGCCCCAAAGGGACTCGAGAATACCCCTGAAACCCGAGCTACGCACATTACCCGATCCATCGTCGTGTCAGTTTATCCGGAAATCCGTTTTCTTGCATTAGCTGCCATAGCTGGTCCCGATCGATTATACCATATGCGGCTTTGAAGTCGATAAATAGATGATGCGTGGGCACGTTGTATTCGTGGCATTTCTGCAATACCTGACGTACGGCGAACACCTGGTTTGTGGTGGAGCGTTCGCCCATAAAACCCGCTTGATACTGCCCCACGAACTCCCTTGTAATTGGTGCTAGTCGGTGGAATAAAATTTGAGAGAGTACCTTGTAGGCGGCGTGCAGCAATGTGATTGCGCGGTAGTTGCTACAATCCAGCTTATCGCCCTTTTTATAGATGGGATACACGACACCTTCCATCCATTCCTGCAGCAGAACCTCATCCTCCCAAACCTTGGGAATCACCCAGTGCAGCGCTCTAGTCCGATGTGCTTCAGTAAAGGTGTGGGCCAAAGTCCTCTATGTCTGTAGTAGTCGAAAAAATAACGTAAACATTGCCACCCACAGTGGGTGGGCGGAATGAAATGTCACGTCTGTTATAAAAATTGTACTGAGTATGCCAGACGTGACGTCACATTCGGCCACCTTCGGCCATCTTCGGCAACCCAGCTGAGAGTTTCTCTCTCAAAAGAGCGAATTTTCGTTAAACAAATACTAGTTTGGGGTTTGGGCCACACCTGTAGTAAAGCATATCGGCTCTAGTCATTGTCTCACCATGGTCCCAAGTCATGCGTCTCTCCAAAAACTTCAATCGTTACATGGTCATTGAGATTCTCACGTCCGAATGTGTGAGTGGCGATAAAAGGAAAACAAACACTCCTATATGGTGCCACTCAGCAAAGATTGGGTAAAAATGAGTATATTTCCATATATTTTTCGACTCTTTTGAAATCATTGTGATGACCCAATCATTTTTGAGGTGGAAAACAAACATGTTTTTACACATGACGAATTGCACATTAGTGTGCGAGCGTTAAACGTCACTCATCTCTATTGGAAGCTCGATTTGATTGTGTTTCCACAACAGCCCTGTTGCGAAACGGTTAACTTCTCTAAAAGAGTGGATTATTCTAGAATCCATTGCGCTCTTTTGCACCTCGTCCTCGTCAAAGTATTCGCGAATCATAACTATAATGATTTGCTTCATAATTTTCCGACATGCTTCCAGGTATATACCTACGTACCAGCTTTGCGTGTTTTCGCCGCTATTAGCCCTTTCCTTCCCATGGTAGCTGTAGAGCTCCATCAAATTTTGCACCTTTAGCACATTTTGGCACAACTTTATGGTTTCATTAGATTGCAAATATAATCAATTTTGAGTAAAAATTGTGAAACTATTGAAAACAATCAAGTAACTATTGATTTACAATCAAAAACTTTTTTTTTTCGTTTTGCACTAATTTTAGCCATGTCGAATAATTTTTGTTCTAGCATTTTTTCCATAGGTGATTTCTTCCTATATTGAAATCTTTGAAAAAAGTCGTGGGAAAGAGAGGGTTAGACCTCCTCTCCCTTTGATTTTTTGATACTTCCGTTGAAGTTCTTCAAAACAGAGCGTTTGAATTGGTAGGTTCAGGCGATCTACAGTTCTAACGATATTTCTTCTTGTCATTCAATTCTGATATTTCAATCGATACTATTTGTGACCTTTCTTCAGAGCGGAACATATCTACTTTTCCACTTTTTTTTAGCTAAATCTATGCGGAATGCACTTTTGTCGTGTGAATTTCTAAGCTAGTGACGAAATACAAGTAGGCGTCCCGCGTTTCACTGGACTCTTGCTGGTTGCATCATGATCAAAATAAGCCATTGTTGAGTGATTTCCATTCTAATTCTGTCGATTGCATTCTCCATATAATAAATTAATTTCCGATCGGATTTTGATGATTCTAATATGGTTAAGTTCGTAAGTAAGTAATAAAAAATGGAAACGAAAAAATATGAACACAAAAATATCAGTTTGTTAAATCAGTAACTCTTTTCATTCATTTATTTAGTCTACATCTAAACAGATAACACTGAATCAACAATTTGACGCCACAATACACGATTCGAGGCCGCATCTCTCCATCTTCGAATACGCCCCACGCTCGCCAAGTCGTTCTGCACCTGGTCTGCCCATCTCGCTCGCTGCGCTCCACGTCGTCTCGTACCTGCCGGATCGGAAGCGAACACCATCTTTGCAGGGTTGATGTCCGGCATTCTTGCAACATGCCCTGCCCATCGTACCCTTCCGGCTTTAGCTACCTTCTAGATATTGGGTTCGCCGTAGAGCTGGGCGAGCTCATGGTTCATTCTTCGCCACCACACACCGTCTTCTTGCACACCGCCAAAGATGGTCCTAAGCACTCGTCTCTCGAATACTCCGAGTGCTTGCAAGTCCTCCTCGAGCATTGTCCATGTTTCATGTCCGTAGAGGCCAACCGGTCTTATTAGCGTCTTGTACATGACACATTTGGTGCGGTGGCGAATCTTTTTTGACCGCAGTTTCTTTTGGAGCCCGTAGTAGGCCCAACTTCCACAGATGATGCGCCTTCGTATTTCACGACTGATATTGTTATCAGCCGTTAGCAAGGATCCGAGGTAGACGAATTCCTCGACCACCTCGAAGGTATCCCCGTCTATCGTAACACTGCTTCCCAGGCGGGCCTTGTCGCGCTCGGTTCCGCCCACAAGCATGTACTTTGTCTTTGACGCATTCACCACCAGTCCAACTTTTGTTGCTTCACGTTTCAGGCGGGGCCCTCCTTAGCCGTGCGGTAAGACGCGCGGCTACAAAGCAAAACCATGCTGAGGGTGGCTGGTTTCGATTCCCGGTGCCGGTCTAGGCAATTTTTGGATTGGAAATTGTCTCGACTTCCCTGGGCATAAAAGTATCATCGTGTTAGCCTCATGATATACGAATGCAAAAATGGTAACCTGGCTTAGAAACCTCGCAGTTAATAACTGTGGAAGTGCTTAGGGTCTGTCTCATTTGGAGAATTAAACTTAAAAGTGACAGTTCGAAAATTAAAAAATGACCCCGTTATAAGAATGGCTGGTGCTATCCAACAGTTCCAATAGGACATCGATGGAAAATGATTCGATATCTGTCAAAAGTAATCTTGCTCTGCGAGCAGGGTTATTCGATAATTATTGAAATGTCACTTTTAAGTTTAATTTCAGTTTAATTATCCAATTGAGACAGACCCTTAATGAACACTAAGCTGCGAGGCGGCTCTGTCCCAGTGTGGGGATGTAATGCCAATAAGAAGAAGAAGTTTCAGGCGGGTGTACAGCTCTGCCACCTTTGCAAATGTTCGGCCGACAATGTCCATGTCATCCGCGAAACAAATAAATTGACTGGATCTGTTGAAAATCGTACCCCGGCTGTTACACCCTGTTACACTCTCCGCATGACACCTTCTAGCGCAATGTTGAACAACAGGCACGAAAGTCCATCACCTTGTCTTAGTCCCCGGCGCGATTCGAACGAACTGGAGTGTTCGCCCGAAATCTTCACACAGTTTTGCACACCATCCACCGTTGCTTTGATCAGTCTGGTAAGCTTCCCAGGGAAGCTGTTCTCGTCCATAATTTTCCATAGCTCTACGCGGTCTATACTGTTGTATGCCGCCTTGAAATCAACGAACAGATGGTGCGTTGGGACCTGGTATTCACGGCATTTTTGAAGGATTTAACGTACAGTAAAGATCTGGTCCGTTGTCGAGCGGCCGTCAACGAAGCCTCTCCAAGTAACTCTTTCATTTTTTTCTTTTAATTCATCATATCATGAGCGTACCTTAGTAAACAACAATGGAAGAATTGCTAGTTTTGTGTAAATTTAGTCAGTTTTTCAATAGAAAAACTGCCAAACTTTAGCAAGTATCCATTATTCGTGGCTCTCCACCCCGCGATCAGTGTATGCGGCTTTTCACATAAATGAAAATTCTGATCACTAGATTCCATAGCGTTGCAATGTGTAAATCGAGCGTTGTTGGTCCGTTGATAGATGGTCCGAGTTACTGTTGATAGATGGTCCCTTTTTTAACACTGGTAGCGCCGACTGCAGCAAATTTCTGGTGCATCAGCTTTATTTACAAGAATGATATAAAATAATCTTATACCAATTTAAGCTATTTTGTTTGACTTATACATACCTTTGAGCAGTTATTAGTTTCACACAAATTTTCACCTAATCAGTTCTAGACAGTATTGAGTGATTTTAGATTGGATGATCGTCACATTTGACGGAAACTTCCATCGTATTTTGGATGATTTTTGTCTCTTTCAAACCCTATAACGATAACAAGATGATTTCTAGCGGATTTTCTTTTAATTTAGTTCGTCGAAATCGAAACAAGTTGAAGAGCCCATCCTTGAATGATATTATTTCTCGGGATCATTTATATGACTTGTAATTCATCTTTTTTAATTTTGTTATTTGCTATAAGAATGCATTTCAAATGATATAGAGCAGAAAATCATCCAATCTGGTTGATCATGTGAAACATGGAAGATCCCATTTTAGATCCAACTGAATGAGGATTCATTCATTTTCTAGCTAATGTTTTCGTTCAGTGTAAGACCAAATTGGGACGGTCTGGCAATGAATCTACCACGAGTAGCCACTGATCTCCACTCTTGCTTCAACAAAGCAACTACTGCAGAATCTCCAGCCAACGCTTTCGCCTTTTCTTTCTATTTGAGGAGCATTTCTCTGTTCATAGCATAATTTGTTATTCCGTCAAGGTCCAACGTTCCCTCCAATCCTTTGTCACGCACTTGTTCATCAAACGCCCCCATAGTCACTTGCTGCAGAATCTCGATTTCTTCACGCTCTTGAAAATCGCATCGGATAGCCTGTGTACGCAGTCGTAGCAAAACTGGCTGAAGGGTTCAGATGATGCTTGTTTGAGCGTACGGAATAATTCAAGTTCGATTCGGACATTACGCTTGCCAATAAAAAAATTGCTCAACCTTAGCACCTTGTTGTCGTATTCAGGGATTTCTTTTGGTTTGAATGGGACCCGAACCGGTTCCGGATATACCTCCTCTGAAACGGGGCGCAAATTATAAAAAATCCGTTGTAATCCACGCCATTGAATCGAAAAAAAAAAATATTTTGGGCTTCCGGAGAATTAACGTACCGCTATTTTAAACTTTGCTAACACTAATAATTGTCATATTAAATTTAGTTAACTTCAAACTGTTTAGGTTTAATTATAACACGAGTGCGTTACGAATACCAAACGATATTTTGAACACTACCAATAAAATGATAAAAAATTAAGAACTTTATAATAGACTAGTTCCTCTAACTTTTAGTATTCTGATGCAATACCATAGTGAAGGAGGCTGGGTTCGATTCCCGGTCCGGTCTATTTTTTTTATCGATTTACCAGGGCATACGAGTTTCATCGTGCAAGCATTCTAAAAATAATTACTTGGCTTTGAAACATCGTCATTTTGTTTTATGATGGAATTGTTGATTTCGCTGACACCGTCAGAGTTGTCGGATGCCAAGCGCTCTGTCAGATCTGCTCAGCATCCCCGTGGAAGTTTTCGGATGCAGCTATGACGTCCGTAACGTCTCCCGCAACAGGAAGGATATTGGAATTATGACCTTTTTATTAATTCAAGAATTGAAGATTTTAGAATATTTTTAAAATGTGGGATTCTGAGTAAAACATTGCAATTCTGATGGATATTAGAGGTCTTGGAATTTCAATTGAGAAACAGTGATTATAATTCTGTGATGTGCATGCAGGGCTTCCATAGCTCACCAAAATTATACATTTCTACAAAGCAGGTGAAGCTGAAGTTGACTGGTTTCGAGACTAGGCTTAGTTTGGGCTATTCATTTTGCCTAGAGAAGTCGAGATAGGCTTAAAATTGACGAAACTCAATCCTCAAAATATCCGAATTTGATAAACCCGAAACCATCGGACGTAGAAATTCTTCTAGTTTTCTATCCTTTACCTAAATCATCGATTTATGAACATTGGAAATTTTCCGGGTTTTCACGCAAAACACAAACCCATATTCGGACTAGAGGAATTTCTGCCTTCAAGCATTCCGCCTTCATAAAAATGGGATTATCAACCTTTATGTCTTATTCCTGTACATCGATAGCTTATCGTTTTGCCTTCACAAACCGATGTGGCTAGTAGAATTCGTACTTAGTGTGCAGCCTCTGAGTAACTCTTGGGCTACTATGGACTGGTATTGGGCTGGTTTGTCACAAGAAGTCCCGTAACTAGTTCCTTTTGGTCATAAGGACGTGATGCATGTTATAGAATCTGTTTCAAACTAGACTGAGCAGAACTATTTTTTATCAAATACGAAGTAGCAATTATGATTTAGTAAACATGCTAATTACGTTACGTTTTTTTCAAAACATATAACAAATGATGGACCTTTTCAAAATGGATGTAATACATATTAACCATAGGCTTTTGAACAGCGATTCTAGAATCTCTCCAAAACCCAAACAATAGGATTGTGGTCGTTATTCAGGACGACAAATTTCCTCAATATACTCAATATACTGAATACAGCAGTACTAGTTCTTTTTTAAATTTCGAGGTCAATCATAAAATTAGATTTTTTGCAATTATAATTCAACATCCGCCATTACGCATCTTTGTCTCAGGTACCCCCAGAGACCAGCGAAGGTACCCCCAGGGGTACATGTACCCCAGGTTGAGAACCGCTGCTCTAGAGTATACGAAGGTCTGAAGAATCGACTGCCTCGTTGAAAGCTCGTTGAAATCGACTGCCTCGTTGGCCAGTCTTTTTCATCCATGGTTCTACACAAAAATGAAAAATACATACATTGAAATGATTTAGATTATCATTTCAACTAGATACCTTCAATTGACAATTGCGTATATTGAGTTGCTTGGTATTCTCCATATTTAAGGATAGCAATGATTATTGATATATTTATTTTGTAATCCCAATCATCGAAACAATAACATTTTGATACGTCAAGTCCTTTGTAGGTAATGATTTATCCAATATAAATAGTACTTCCTATTTATATCTCTGCTAAATAGAGAATAAAATAGCTGTATGGAGTCGAACCACAACATTGAATACTCTTTCATTCGTAATATGGAATCATATTTGTTCTCAACTTCTCGTGTTGTGATGCTTATCAATGCAGACTCATACTTCTACTAAATCACTAAATCACCTGTTGTCTGCTTCTGCAAAATGCTGAGCTCGAAATACTCTGTGCTGGGGAAATAAAGAGTATTCTAGAGTTGTGCACAGTACGTGCCTACACAAGCGGACTTATTATCTTTATTCACCACACTACAATTAGGTACCCATATTCATATTAAACGAAGAAAGTGAAAGTGAAAGATCATACAAAAGTGTTCCGAAGTCGAGGGCCACAAAATCCAAACTGGACCCGTACTTGTATAGCTGAATGAGCAAAGGGCAGACAACGTATAATTTAATTTACATCAACCATGGTAATTGTTACGGATTCAATTCGATATTCGACAGTTCTCAAGTTATCGGAGACATTTGCCACGTGTTTGGCATGTAGGTGGAGAGCCATATAAGCGCTGGAAGTTTAAGGGAATTTGGCCTAGACGGCGTCTAAAATAAAATACCTACACATCTGCAATCCAGGCTCGCATACGACAGCCTACCGAGACAAAAAAGCTTTTCGATTGAAATCTGCTGCAGCGACGACGGCAGGGTAGCATTTTAAAAAATTACCACGCTATCAATATGCTAGTTTTTGATTTTCATTATCTTAGCTCACGATAATTTATTTATTTTGACTTCCAAACAGATGGAGACCTCCGCTGCTTGCCTGACATGTATAAAGAACTTGGCTGAAGAAGACGGATCTCTCAAAATAAACGAAAATAAGCACATTCAAACTGCTTTGAGTAAACATTTTTGGTTCACGGTAAGTGAGCTACAATCCCATTTCAAACCTTATTGGTTCACTTTCTTCATTTCATTTCAGGAAAGTCACTATCTCAGTGGCACAATTTGCCAGAACTGTTGGAACAAGGTAGATGACTTCCACCGGTTCTACTGTGAGGTAGAGAAGCTTACCTTTTTCGAGGTTCAATTGCTGGAGATCAAACAGGAGGAGGTGGATTTCCAGCCATCCTCTCCGGAACTGGTGGACCCAACAAAGGTTGAGGAAGGCGAATACAATTTCTGTTCGGTAAAGGAGGAGGATTCGAGCGATGGGGAGCTAAACAGGGAAACCAGACAGGGCAAAAAAGCGAAACGTACGAGAGTGCAGAAAAGAGAGCTAGACGATGTCCAGGAATACGTTTCGAAACATATGAAACTGAAATGTGACACATGCTCGAAGCAGTTCAAAACGTTCGATCACTTACAGAGGCATTCCCTGAAGGAACACGGAAAACGTGCCACTGTGGTGTGTTGTGATCTCAGGCTCGCAATCGCCTATCGATTCGTGGATCACATTCGGTACCATCTGAATCCAAGCCGGTTCAAGTGCCAGCAGTGTACGAAGAGATGCGTCAACAGGGAATCATTGCACAGGCACGTTCGAACTGCCCATTCCCCTGAGCCAGAAGAGCCCGTGAGCAAACGAGAAGAAGTCGATTTGCAGCCTGTGAAGTTGGTGGATCCTATCAAAACTAAGGAAACGGAAAAGCCTCCGGAATCGGACAGTAAAGTAGAAGAAACCGTTGCAGACATACTTGTCGAAGCGAACAAGGAACTCAGCGATAACAATGAAAGTAATGACGGCAATAATGAGGATGATTACAAACAAGAGGACTATTCGAATGAGTCCGACAGCTCGGAGGATGATGCTGACTCTGATGAGGAAAATGCGGATAATAATGATAACGATGATGATTACCAGGAGGAAGAATTCCAAATTGGCAAACGAACAAGACTGAAAAGTTCAGAGATGGGGGAAATACAGGAATACGTATCGAAGAACATGACGCTAGAGTGTGACACCTGTTCTGAGCGTTGTGAAACTTTCGATGACTTACAGAAACATTCCCAGGACAAACACAAAAAACGAGCAATCATTCGGTGCTGCGATTTCAAGCTCGCCAACAGCTACCGATTTGTGGATCACATACGGTTCCATTTGAATCCGGATCGCTTCAAGTGTTCTCAGTGTGAGAAGAAATGTCTCAATCGGGATGCGCTGAGGAGGCACGTCCAAAAGGTCCACACCCCAGAGGACGAAAAGAAGCATCACTGCGCAGTGTGTTTCACGAAGTTCTCCACACGGAAGGCGATGGTCAGGCACTCGAAGGTGCACGAAGAGTTTGACCCGAAGGAAGGTGGTGGCACCAGGAAGCGTAAGTATGTGGAACGAGCCAAACGGGACATGGAGAACGAGAAGATGATCGCAGAATTCATTAATCTGGAGTGCGATTCGTGTCATAAGAAGTTCGACACGTTCCTAATACTGCAAAAACATTCAATGCTGGAGCATAAGAAACTTTCGTATGTGTTCTGCTGTGGTCAAAGGTTTAACAAAAAACCACGTCTTGTAGACCACGTCCACTTTCATCTCAACCCGACCAAATTTCAGTGCAAGATCTGCCAAAGAAAACTTCCCCACACCGAGTCACTTAGGCGGCATATGGACCGAAACCATTCGGAAGAGGCGAAAACCTTCAAGTGCACCATGTGCCCGAAGATGTTTACGCACAAAAAGTTCCTCTCTATTCACGAACGGTGGCACAACAGACGGTGGCACTGCGACATATGCGATAGGCGATTCATCTGCGAAGCCATTCTCAAGCAGCATCATCGCTCGGTGCACACCAAAGAGCTGAACTACGTCTGTCACGTGTGCGCCAAGACGTTCCACATCTACTCGACGTATCGGTCGCATCTGGAGTCGCACGACGAGACGATCAAGAAGAAACCCCAGAAGCCGCCGGTGCAGTGTCAAGTTTGTCAAGCATGGACTCCAAAGTTGTCGCATCACATGCGGCTGCACTCGGGAACGCGGACGTGCGAAATCTGCGGACAGGAGTGCAAGAATGTTATCGCCTATCGGTACCACACGAAGCAACACCAAACGGGGGATCACATGTGCTCCGTTTGTGGGAAAGGGTTCAAGAAGGAACTTTCACTGAAGGTAAGCCCTATAAAAACAGTTTGATTAATTCAGTTTGTGTGATGTAGATAGTCTCCGAACTTTGTAGGAACATATGGCGTCGCATACCGGGGTCACGCTGTACAGTTGCGACTTTTGTGAACGGACGTTCAACTCGAATGCCAACCGGGCCGCGCATCGGAAGAAAATGCACCCGCAACAGTGGCTCGATGACAAGCTTAAGAAGAAGTTGGCACGATACGGTGGAACGCTACCGCCGGAGGCAGCGGAGACGGTGTAGTTCTTCGTTTGTTTCAGGTATGGATAAATGAAAGTATTTTGAAAAGTGAACATGGAAGTCTTTTATCGGGATCGATGTTTTGAAGAGCTCTTATTTCTGTTCTAGTTATTTTTTTCAATTTACTGGCTAGTTACCGTATATTTAGCCACACGTTGTTGAGGCCTACGGTATCGAAATAATCACTTCTATCGCCATTCTGATATCCTAATCCAGAATCAGTTCGGGACTGTATTGGACAATCACAGCTTTCAATTGGTCATCTACTGGGAGGTCAGCGTGGAAAACTGATGGTCGCAATTTATTTCTCTCTTGATAGCCTTTACTCAAACCCATCGGACGTGTGTTGATCTTCGCCTCATACTACGATGCACTCCAGAATGAGTGAGACTTCAGCGTTCTACCAGTGCGGCCCAAGGGTACAGAAATGCTACAGTTTGTGGAGAGCGAAATCTGCTTGAAACTTGAGGATGTGAAAGCATTCAACTACAGAACACCCGCAACTGTCTTTTGATGTAAATTTAATGGAAAATGTGTAAGCGCAGACGTAAAGAAAGGCGTTTCAAATTCCTGTAGAAGTTTGGTGATGCTATTTGCATCCAAAGTGAAAAATGGAAACATTGCTTTCTATGGCGTTTCTAACGGCGTTAAAGTGATGCAGATTGGAGCCCATCCCATAATTCATAACCATCGGAAAGAACATATTAAGCCTGTGTATATGCGCAACAAAAATACTAAAAAGCCACAAATGCAGATCCTCAAAACTACAGCAACATCAACAAATCATCAGCAAGGGGAACATGCAATGTTTGCCAAGGTCGATTTCTCTCAAATGGACAACAAATAATCGGTATCGTCGCTTATCGATTAGTGTGGAGATGCACCAACCGACAAACACAAACTGAAGACCAAAACGAGGCTAACAGCAAGAGCGATGAAGACCAGCTACCGACAACTAGTTCAACAGAATGGATCGATGCGATGAACAAAAGACAGCGGTCTCGCTGGCTCAGGCCCAGCACACATGACCCGCTCGACAGGTAAGCTACACCCTAGCCATTGATAAGCTCCCAAAAATATTGAATTTGGTTGCTCTTTGCATAGTATCCAGATAATCCTGGATCTGGTTTGAAACCCTTTTAAACAATTCTATCGCACGCTTCATGGGAACACTGCTTGGGAAGTAAATACCGTCCATTTTCCAGCGAAGTCCTGTCTCAAATCGACCACTCACACGTTTTGTACTCCGTTGCTCAGTATCGACTGAACACGCTTGTCTCTATATAGAGCATGTACGATTGGCAACACATTTTTTCGCTTATCACAATTTTTTTTCGTTTATTTGAGAGGACTTAAATCAAGGGATTCATTCGCCTCCGTTATTGTATCAAGTGATTTTTGCAAATTTACATTTTGTCATACAAATCTTTTTTCTTTAGAAATTTTAACAATTTTGCTTCTTCTGATTTGTGATTACTTAAAGCTATTTGAATATTGTTGCTGATTCCTATCTCGTCGCGTATATAATCATATTTTCTACAACTAATGATAATGTGTTCTATCGTCATCTCGGTTTGGCAGACTTCACATATTGGTGTTTGGAGACAGTCATAAAGATGCTTCTTGGTGAGTTTGGTGTGGCCGATCCTGCAACGAGTTAGGGTCCTTTGTTCTTGGCGAGTACTCCGATCAATCGTTTTTGATACGTTTCCTTTAATTTTTTGGAGAAATGTTCCGGGGTGGCAGTCCCATATATGTTGGAAGCGGTCATTATAACAGTTTGGTTGTCCATTTGATTACATCGGGGGCAGGCAGTCGATTAACAGTTCGGCTGATCGTCCCCTGACGGCTGTACGGTCGGCTGCCTCATTCCCAGGTATTCCTGCATGGCCAGGTATTCAACAGAAGGTTATGTCCTTTTTGTATGCCGCATTCAATATTGATTGGGTGAATGGGTGCTCAATTTCTCTTTTTTCTAATGCGGTGATACAACTTAATGAGTCACTGAATATCACGGTAGGAAGACTGCTTGCCTTTTGTACCGCAACTGCTATAGCTGCGGCTTCGGCGGAAAATACACTGCATTGCGCTGGTAGACTAGCTTCAATTTGTAGTTCTCGGCTACAAACTCCTAACCCAACATTATCATTTGATTTCGATCCGTCAGTGAATATTTGATTATGTTCCCTGTATTTGTTGAGTAGCAATTCTCTTACAATTATTCTAGCATAGCTTTTTTTTATTTCTTTATTAAGGTGTTTTTTTGTAATTCTAGATTAAGTTCAACACCGGTTCTAGCATAGCTTGGGTTTCCGCCTTTTTTGAAAGCTCGTTTTACAGACCAATCGACTTCGACTCGTGGAATATTCCATGGAATTTTCCACTCCACAACAGTTTGGCTATGTTTGGAATATGCAGCCCGGTTTCCTCGTTGAATAGTCTCGTAGCTTTCTCGTAGATATGCTGATGATCGAAACTAGGCTTCTCTGCCAAATGTGCGTACCTTCGGATAAAAGTGTCGACTAGCCGGAGGAGTAGTGGTAGTTGACCAGCTTCTACAGCTAAGCTGAAGGTGGGTGATGACAGTAGGGCTCCGGATGAGATCCTTAAAATTTGATTATAGGTTGTTTGGAATGCATTGAGTAGGTCGAGACAGAACAGCTCAATACCGTATACAAGTTTTGGTATGCAGATAGCGTTTGCTAATTTCCAGATGGTGTTGCGGCTGCTTTGAAAGCTACGGCTTTCAGTAGATTGATACGACTTTGGAGAGCTTCTTTGGTTTTGACACCGTTGATGGAGAAAGTTCCTTTTCAGTTCATCCATACTCCCAGAAAACGAGCAACTTTGACTTCTGGGATGGGATCCCCTTCTATCTCTATAGGCTTTCGTGCGTTCCGCCATCTGTGCCTCGATTTCTGACATACATGGAGTATGCAAGATTTCGAGGCAGACAGCGAAAATTTAACACTGCTCGCCCACATGTTGACTGCTTCTACTGCATTGGCCAATTTGATGCGAACTCTTGGAAGATGCTTAGATATGGCGAGCAAGACTATGTCGTCTGCATAAACCAATATCTGTATGTCTTTGGGAATGACTTGGAATACCGAATTTATAGCAATCAAAACAGCGTGACTGCGAGGACGGAGCCTTGAGGGACTCCGTTTTCCTGTACTCGTTGTGATGAGAGACAGCCACCGTAGGAAACCTTGAAACGCCTATCCGTTAGAAAATCACTTATACAATGGTGGATACGTTTCCCGACATTGATGTTAGTGAGTTGCTGCATGATATGAAACCTCCAAGCTTGATCGTAGGCTTTTATAATATCCAGTAGTGCAAATTCAGCGTGTGCATTGGATCGCTCTACTTCTGCCAATATTTCGGCTATATCAGCGAAATATGAGGATGTACCTCGTCCAGCTCTAAACGCGTGTTGTGCGTTGAGAATTCCATTTTGTTCCAGGTATGTTGTTAGACGGTGATTCACCATACGCTCGTAAATTTTCCCGATGCAGCTAAGAAGAGTGATCGGCCGGTATCCTTCCGCCAGGTGATGCTGATTGTTGGCTTTAGGTATAGGTATGACAAAGCCTTCTTTCCAACCGCTAGGAAATTTGCCTTCTGCCCATACTTTATTGAAGCTCTTTAACATTGCAAGCTATCCTGCGTAAGGTAAGCGTTTAATCATTGGATACACGATGTAATCCTCTGCTGTAACCAGAGGTAAAATTCTAACTGCCAGAGGCAATTGAAATGTATTAATAATAACTAAAACTGTAACATAGCAAATAAGGATGATATTGTTAAGAAAACACGGAACACCTAGTCTAAGAGATAAATTGCATGTATTAGATAATTAGCAAATAAAACTAGTTAAAAAAAAACCCCTGCTGTAGAAAATCCCTTCGCATTGTCGATCGCGCGTTGATTTGAAGTCCACGGGGACTATTTCGTCTTTTCCCAATCAGTCGGTTAAAATTACTCCACATGACGTCAGCTGGAGTACTTGGGTTAAAACTTTCACAGAAGTTGTCCCAGGACTTTTGCTTTGCTTCTACTATGGTTCTCCTGGCAATCGATCGAGCTTCTTGGAAAGATTTTTTGGCATTCTCGTGGCGCGGGTCCTCTGGGCTCAAACGTTTCAGTGCACGAAGTGCTTTATTTATTTATTTATTTGCCGTCAATCAAATGTAGACCAATTATACTTTGTACAATAAATACTTATTATCTAGTCTATGTGTACTTCAGTCATTACCTAACTTGTCTAGAGAAGAACACTTTTTTTAGATTAGTTTTACTCATCGTTACATCAATTGTTTCACAATGTGCATTATAACATGTCATCATTCTATTTATTGGGCCATTTCTGCCATAGTTTGTTCTTTGATTATTCATATAAAATAGACTTCTATTTCTAAGTGGACGGATAGGGGCGTAAAAATTAATATTTGCCAAAATTTCACTACTATCCACTCTTTGTGCGATAATATCGTTCATGAAAGCTATCATTGAGAATTCCCTGCGTTTTTTGAGTTCTTCTAGGTTAATTAATAAACACCGTGATTCATAAGAAGGCAATGGTAGAGACGTCCACCCTAGTTTTCGGAGCGCAAAAAGTAAAAATTGTTTCTGAACTGATTCTATGCGGTTTACATGTGTTTCATGATACGGAGCCCAAACTACACTGCAGTATTCTAAATGAGGCCTAACATGTGCAACGTACAAAGTTTTGATTGTGTAAGGATCATTGAAATTATAACTGAATCTTTTGATAAAACTAAGCATGTTGCTTGCTTTATAGATAATATTATTATAGTGATCTATAAACGATAATTTGGAGTCCAGAATGATACCTAAATCTCTAATTAGTTTGCATCTTTCAACTGTTTTCTGACCTATGTATATTTGTTCTTGTGGCGTATTGATCTTTCTTGTAAACGAGATTGAATGGCACTTTTTTATATTCAGTTGTAACAGATTTTTCTTACACCATTTATAAAAATCGTTGATTTCATTTTGAAACACTAGTAGATCAGATTGCTTATGTATTTCTAAAAAGAGTTTCATGTCATCTGCGTAAATTGAAACATTCAGGTAATTCAAAACATGATTCACATCGTAGACGCGGTATCTCTTGGTCTGAAACATCGTTGGCGGTAGTAGTGTGGGAGTGATATCTATTTGCAGATGGTCGGGGTTCTGCCAAATTACACCAAGCGCCAATGAAAAAATTCTAATTTTTTTACCAACGTTTTCGTGTTACAGATTCGAGCGAGCTCGGAACATCGCTGGTCAGGGTCGACGTGGGAGGCCTCGCGCATGGCGAATAATTTGGTGTCACGTTGATGCTTCTCGAAGATGTGTATGGTTGTGGGTAGTAGTTGTTCAGTCGATGGTATTCGTTTGAGTTTGATAGATCGTTGGTTGCTCTGGAGTTTCTTGATAATAACGGCCGAACTGGAGATTCGGCGGTCAACAGGTAGGATGATAGCGTTCTGGGTCGTCCCACCATCCAGATCCGCTCCCAGTTTTGAGAGTGGCGGGGGCACTGTAAATTCGCGTCTTCTAAACCGCGTCGTTGCTTGGTGATTTCGAGGCAGTTGAATAGAATCCTGGTTGTCTAGTACGGTCGTAATGATGTCCTGATAAGGTGTCGTGTTTTGTTGATTATACATATCATTGATTGTTCTTTGTTGGTCGTCCAAACTCGTTTCCTTAGGCATTGCGAGGGTGATGTGTTTAGGTTGACTTTTGGCAGATAACTGTTATTCGGATGTGTCGCCACAATCGCTACTACCAGCTACTAAGGATGCTTTTTTACCTGAGTTGTGGTTGAGGTCTGTTGGCGAAAATTCCATTAGATGCTTCCTACTTTTGCTTCGTGTGCGATTTCTTTCTTCTGTCGTATTATTCTCTGTCCTGCGATAGCTGCTACGGGTTGCTGGAGGGGATATAAAGTTTTTATCTTTGCGAGACATTCGTATTGTATTTTGTTTTTTGTTCGATGTGGGCGATGTTTGAACTGGAGACCCGGGCGCTGGTCTGCTTTTTTGATGGGACCTAGTAATCGGCTTGTTAGATACATTACTAACTAGAGTGGAGATCTTTTGTTTCAGCGACTCTATTTCAGCTCGTAGTTTAGTGATGGTCTTATCTTTAGATGATTATGTTTGATTGAGTCGGTTCTGCACTTCACTTGCAATAGTTTTCTTTTGTGATTCACTCATATATATTGTTCTAGCTTCGGCAGAGTAGATTTTCTTGTTAACTTTGATACGAATAATATTCACTTCATCTTTGTATTTTGGACATACACGGGCTGTCGGTGAGTGTGCACCTTCACAATGCATACAGTGTGGTAGCTTGTTGCATTGTTCCCCCTCGGCTACTTGATGTGTTTGAGAGCATTGAAGACAGATTCCGATCCGCTTGCAAAATTTGGGGAGGTGTCCGTATACACCACAATTATAACAGATGGTTGGTGCAGGATCATATGTACGTACAGGAACGCGCAATCGACCAAAAATAGACAAATTCTGGGAGAAGAGTCCCATGGAACGAGAGCACTACCAATGGGGTGTTCTGTACAATTCCATTAATTCGTTTTGTTATTCTGCGAACGGATTGAACGCCTTGCGAGTGCAAATACCGCAATGGAGATTCGTTGTCTACATCGGTTGAGTCAGCTTCATATACCACACCTTGTACTTTGTTCAGAGTTGGGTGCGGGATAACTTCGACTCCATTGGTCAGCTTGGTAATAGTTGTGAGTTTCTTGTAAATCGATCTGGAGTTTATGCGAAACAGATATCAGATATCAGATATCGCATCTTTTTCCATTGTAACTTTCTTAGCATCCTTAACGCCAACTACCGATTCGATAGAAGCAGTTATAATGAATGGGTTGGGTATTGGATTATAATCACTATTTTGCGCTTCATCATTTGTTTTTCTGTGAAGGAGCAATACCATAGTTTGTCCCATATTATCGTCTCCGAGCATCCAATCAGGTAACCGTTTCTCGCGCAGTAATCCCCCTAGATCACTAAGCCTTCCCCCAGGGGGAGCAGCAGGTACCCCGGCCATTGTGCCGGGTAGTTAGTACGAAAGCTATCGAAGTTGCGTGTGTGTGACTTTTTTTGGCACTAAAATTCACTATTCACTGAAAAGCACAGTTTTTGTTTTTTTGCTTCCTCAGGCTACGCTCTTACGGGTTATACCACAAACAAAGAAGACTCTATTGATGTAGCCCTTTTTTTCGGTGGTGCGTTCACACGGTGAAATATATCCCCTATTTTTTACGTTTTCTATCGTTTATTTGGTAGGATTTTTGTCGATTCACAATTTACGACTCGGGATCGATAAAATCACCGAGAATAATCTCGTATTATTTCGACCGAGAAAAGCATCGAAAAGTAGAGTACAACACGAACGCGAACGATGTGATGGCCGAAACTGTGGCCTATTACAATGATGAAAAGGGTTGACATTTCGAAAAAAAGAACCATGAGATATACTTCGCTAAAGATAAATATGCACTTTATTGATTTCATTTAAAAACTTAAACCAGAGAGCTGCCTCGCGTAATGCTGCTATTCAATTCCTATTCAAAAATACTATGCCCTTCCGGAATTAAATTCACATTTCCTGCCGCACTAGACGGCACTCCACTGCCCGCAGGGCCCCGATTACCGTACTTGGCAAGTCGTTGTTCCAGCCACTCCTGCGGGTGCATCTTCTTCCGGTGCGAGTGCATATTGGCACTGGAGTTGAACGTTTTCTCGCAGTGCGGGCAATGGTACAGGACATCACCTGTGTGGGCCGCCGCCACATGTTCCTTCAGAGTAATCGCCCGAGCGTACTCCTTCCCGCAGTACGTACACGGGAACACTTTCGGACCGGTGTGCATTCGCGCTTTGTGTCCCTTCAGTGCCATCAAATTTGGCGACACGTGTCCACACACATCGCAGCTCAGTTCGCCTTCGTTTTTGTGTCTCCGCACGTGTACCCGCCAATAGTCGTGATTCTTGCACCACTTGAAGCAGTGCGGGCACTGCTTCCGAAGCTGCTCCGCGGGAACCTCATGAGTCTTGCGATGCGTCAAAAACGTTGACCGCATGTAGAATCCCTTCGAACACACATCACATATGTACTCCATCTGCTTCACATGCCGGTACTTGACGTGATTCTTCAGAATTCCGATGTTGCTGAAACACTTACCACAGGTTTCACACTTAGCCGTTCCATTGTCCAGCGTCTCGTGATCCGCCAGGTGGCGCTTCAGCGGCCCTTCCTTTATGAAGCTTTTTGGGCACCGATGACATTTGAACGTTCGCTCTTCCTCCGTGGCGTGGCTTTCTTTTTTGTGGCGATTGTAGCCGAAACGGTTCTTGTAGGTCTTACCGCAAATCTCGCACTTAAATGCCTCCGGATTCATAACATGCTGCACGTGTTGATAAAGCACTGTACGCTTGCGGTGCCGTATGCCACAGCAAACGATGAATCCTTCTTTGTTATGTGTTTGAAGGCAGTGCCGTTGAAATAAGTGGAATTGTTCAAAATCGATATTGCAATCCTCACACATATACGGCGTATGTTGTCTGATAAAGGCATCCTCCGCTTCCCGTTCCTCCGGCGTTTTAGGAGTATACGGATATGGAGTCTTTTTCTCTTTTTTCACCGTCTCACCGGGTGCTCGACGGGTGTACTTCCTTTTCTTACGAGGTTCAGGCTCGGGAGCAACTTCTTCAACATCAAACTCGGAATTGTTATCGTCGTCTCTATCGGATTCCTCCTCATCGATGAAGCCATCGAGACTCTCTTCAAGCTTTTCTGTTGATGGTTCTTCCTTTACTTGTTCAGTTATAGCAGATTTCTTATCTTCTTGTACAACTGCGTCCCGGGAAGATTCTTCCTCTTTTATAAAAATGGGCATCGGATCTAGCCGTTTGTGCAGCTTCTCCACTTCCGTGTAGAACTGGTGGAATTCGCTCACCTTCTCCCAGCAGATTTTGCAAATAATTTCGCGCTGAAGGTCATCCTCCTGAAAAAGTAATTCTGTGAGTATCTTCTTCTTTTAAGTAGTAGAATCAAAATCATTAGAAAGTTAATGTACTAAACTTGTGATTTTATTATTTTTGCACACCTCCCAAGCAATCAGAAGTTCGGATAAGAAGGGCTATTTTGGCTTAATCAGCTCTCATTTTAAGTAATTTTTTGTATGTAACGGAACTTTAAGTGAACTTTAAAGTTCCGTTAAGGATGCTTGGAACTTGATGTGAACCATAGTGAACCAATTAGTTCGGTTAAGAGTAAATTTAAGTAAAATCTGAACTTCCGGTGGCTTGGGCTGTGAGGCAGAAATATTGCAAACATGGCTTTGAATGATATGGAAATGCTAATAGGGTTAGCCGGGGCAAGATGGGTCACGGGGTAAGATGGGTCAGGGCCGTTTTTGGGAATCGTGTACATTTTAATGTGGAGATTATGACTTTGTAGGAGGAATAATTTGGTTCTACTTTATTATCACTCGATTTGATGATAAAATTTTATTTTGGTAGAGAATGGCAAGGTAAAATATTTTTCAGCATTGTTTCTTATGCGAAACACGCTTTCTACAAAACGTGTAATCTCGTCGAGCAATGTGAAATTTAAGCATTTTTAGTAACATAGTGAACGTATTATAAGTAATGTAGGTGATGTTATACTAACTGCGTTGAAAAAAATAAATTTGATCGAAAATTAGACATTCTAACGTGAACTTACAAATGGGGCAAGATGGGGCAGCACATACTGAAGGGCATAGTTCGTATTCAAAGCATATTTTCCATTGCTGGTTGAATCATTTTAAGGTTACTTTTGTAATAATGATGTTAATTTGTTTATTGAAAATGTCTATTTTTTGTTTTTAAGGAAGCTATACTTAGACGGCTTGTTTTCATAAGAATTTGCAGACATTTTTAAATATAGAGCCATTTCTTCATCCAAGGCTTAAAAATTATTTTTTATTCAATATAACCATTGGCAATAAAACTATCTATCTGTGTGTAATTCAAAATTGGGAATAAAAACAATATTAATTGCAGTATTTAAAGGTGACCCATCTTGCCCCGCTGTACCCATCTTACCCCGCCATTTTTTGATTGACAGAAAAATAGACTTCTACTTTAATGACTCGAAATGGAATAAAAAGTGGAGTTTTTGGTATTTCATACCCCTGGCTTACAGATTATGAGCTATTTTTATAGATCCATGTTGAAAAGTTAAATTAAGATGTTTCTGTTTTGAGATATTTAGGTTTTGCCTTAGGCAACCCATCTTGCCCCATCATACCCTATCATCTTCCAAACTTAGACGTACATGTTCATGATAGAATTAGAGGCATTAGAATTGATAGTTCCGTTAGGATACGGCAGGCATGAAGAATGTTTTTATAGAAGTCGGTTTGAAAGCGAGCGGAGGGCAATATTTGTGATGGCACATATCGCACGACCTTCCTTCTGCCAAACTCCCGTATAAAGGGGGAGGGAAGAATATCAGTGTGGAAGTAGGGCTTCCATTTTTCCCGGGAATCAACTTCCCGGGAAACGGGAAATGAAATAATAATTTCCAGGAATCCCGGGAAATAAAAAAAAACTCTCGAAACTAATTCAAAATCGTAGTTTCCTGTCTTTTATAAAATCGTAGTTAAAATTTTGTCGTAAAATATGGTTTTGAAAATATACATTCGACATCAGGGAGGCTTGCTATTTTGTCCTCAAATGATGAAAGAGTTGTTGAAAGCCTGAGAAAGATTGTGTTCAGTTCGAAAAGCGTTTACTCCTTCTACAAAACGTTCGCCATGTCATAAGTATCAGCATCTGCTCTGGATCAAGAGTAAGATCTGCAGTGTCCTGATGAGCTCCACTATGTGCTACTTCTCCATATTTTTTAAAAAACTTTTTCAGGTTGTATCCGCATTTTTTTTCAGTTTTTGGACAACGACGGCTTCGAGATATTCTCCTCTATTATCGCCAAAATATTCCTAACATGAACTATTCTTATACTCGTCGACTTTTTTTTAGTGCATGGAATCTTCTGGTCAACTTTGAACGATAAACCATTTTTATTCATGTACGTCCACTTGAACACGTTTTGTATTTAAAGCAGATGAAATATTTGAAATTAGAATTCTTCCATTTGAAATAAAACAGAGCTGTCAGGCGAGTGCTTGATTGTCGTACTTAAATGATCCTGACTATAACATTTTTTCAGTCAAACTTTGCTTGAAATGCCGAACAGCACCTAAAACGCATCAAATTGCAAAAATTTTGCGAGTATTTGTTGTAAGACAGTTGTAATGATCGCATACTAAAGACATAAAATCTGTTTTTCCATCAAGATCTGTTAGCCCACCAATATTATAAATATTCAAATGAAATATTTAAGAATAATCTCAAAATACAAAAGAGTCTGCGGAATATGAGTCTGTTCGGGAATTGAGTGAAAAGGATTGAAGGTCTTAAAAAACCTTTTACAATAATAGCACAAACCTGCCAAAGCGGTCACTGCTATTGCCTCAGTATTTGCGAACATTAATAGCTCTGCTGTTTCACCACAGACACTAAATTTTTAATTCGACTTCACAACGCTTACCGACGTTTGAACTTACTGAATAAACGAACGATAGATACAAACTGGTTCTTTGTCTCGCCTCTCTTCAACACGTGTTGGAATGCACCGTATGATTCTGTAACATTTTCAGTTGTAACTTAAACTACAAGAGTGAAAAAATAGTGAGATGATGCTAGTAAAAAAATGTAATTGATACCCCAAAATCCGTTATCATCAAATTTTAAAAAAATAACACAATTATTACAAAATATTTTACTATGTTGTTCATTTCCCGGGAAATTCGGGAAACTGATACAAAAATCCCGGGAATCGGGAATCCCGGGAAATCGTTTCCGGGAATGGAAGCCCTAGTGTGGAAGCTAATATATCTCCACTGGCTTCACTTCAAGAAGTAATACACTCAAAATCATTAAATAATGACTTTGAAGCTGATTTCGTTTGACCGAAATGAACGTGGCTTGTATACAACAAGCAATAGGTGCTAGCAAATGCTTATTGCTTATACAGTCGACTCTCTACATCTCGATGTTCTATATCTCGATATCTCTCCCTATGTCGATGTTTTACTCAGTCCTTTCAATCTACATACATTTGGGCTTTCTACATCTCGATAACCTCCCTATCTCGATGAGTTTTGATCATATTTTGTTTAGGTTTCATTCACCAGCTTTGGACAATAACAAACACATCAACAACACTAAATGTCATTTGTTTTGTTGTCGTTTTTCATAGTAACTTTTGGACCCATTTCAATTTTCCTTCCATTCCTCGATCTCTCCTTATCTCGATGGTCCCTTCAATGGTCCCCCGAGATGAGGAGAGGCGACTGTATTATAAGACTCGTTCGTCGCAACAATACGCAGCAAACCGCCAAAAGTCAATTTTTCATTTTTCACATAGGGAAAAAGAAAGTGTTTGGCTGCCTGTTTGTTTCAACTGCTTGTATTGCAGGAAGAAATGGTCGGGTTTCAGCCAAATCGCGCCAAGCGCCATATTTTCCAGCCTAAGCTTTCGTTTAGCAGATTTAATTGATCACTAATCGCATCGGATATCCTTCAACTCCATAACTGAGGATATTCCACAACAAATGTACGTATGGTTATTGATATGAAATGATTTACGTTTCACTTTGACGAACAAAATGAAAAATTTGGATAGCTACTCGGAAACAACGCGCAGAGAGAGATCCACGCATAGAACAAATTACACATAGTATGCGTTGAATTGAGTTCAATCAATAAAACAACGCAATTGTTCAATAATTTGAATGAAATGGACCTGCATAGGCATGGAAATATTTATTAATTATAGGAAATAATTTTACCACAATTGTGTCGAAGTCCTGCCCAGTTCCACCCCACACTATGTCTGGGAATAACGCATTTTGAGCGGCATACGGTCGCTTTGGTAGTGCCTGCTTACGAATAGATGCAACTTATTATAAAAGTATAATAGAGCCCATTGCCAAACTCCACCACTTACTTGGCAAGCCCCACAATTCGCTGTGGCTACACGGTTAGAAAAAAGTACCCAACGCTTGGGTGAAAAGTACCTAAAATTACGTAAACACATAATAAGCGTCATTTGGGTAGAAAATTGAAGGATCTGCTGCATTAAATTTACCCAATATTAAGTATATATGAAAATACCTAATAGTAGGTACAAAATCTGTTAGTTATTTTTGTTCGTCATCGACTCAAATTATTTGATGGTGTCGCGAACGTGGCGTTGGGTAGTTTCAACTTAATGTTGGTTGAAAAAATCTGTCGTTAAGTTGAAGCCAGTGAGAAAGCACTTACTTCAAGCAGACAAAACTTTTTTAAAGGAAATAGTGTAAGTTTTTCAAAAGTTTATTATTATGTTTTCTATTTAGAACAACTATTTAGTATTGATAAATACTTTTATTCAATAATAACGAGTTTGTCGTATTTTTTCTCTTTTCAGTGTTTCGGTCCATCAATTTCAGAAGGTGACGGTGAGCCTGCGACCTGATTCCATCGATTCCCGGCCGGAAGATTTGTTTTGGCAAACCGGACAGGACAGTGAGCCTGCGACGTCATCCTGGTTCCATCGATTCCCGGCTGGAACATTCGTTTTAACAAACCGAGCAAACCGGATAGGACATATCACTATCGTTGCCAGAAGAAAGGAAGGAAATAGTGTAAGTTTTTCAAAAGTTTATTATTATGTTTTCTATTTAGAACAACTATTTAGTATTGATAAATACTTTTATTCAATAATAACGAGTTTGTCGTATTTTTTCTCTTTTCAGTGTTTCGGTCCATCAATTTCAGAAGGTGACGGTGAGCCTGCGACCTGATTCCATCGATTCCCGGCCGGAAGATTTGCTTTGGCAAACCGGACAGGACAGTGAGCCTGCGACGTCATCCTGGTTCCATCGATTCCCGGCTGGAACATTAGTTTTAACAAACCGAGCAAACCGGATAGGACATATCACTATCGTTGCCAGAAGGAAGGAAGGAAATAGTGTAAGTTTTTCAAAAGTTTATTATTATGTTTTCTATTTAGAACAACTATTTAGTATTGATAAATACTTTTATTCAATAATAACGAGTTTGTCGTATTTTTTCTCTTTTCAGTGTTTCGGTCCATCAATTTCAGAAGGTGACGGTGAGCCTGCGACCTGATTCCATCGATTCCCGGCCGGAAGATTTGCTTTGGCAAACCGGACAGGACAGTGAGCCTGCGACGTCAACCTGGTTCCATCGATTCCCGGCTGGAACATTCGTTTTAACAAACCGAGCAAACCGGATAGGACACATCACTATCGTTGCCAGAAGGTAAGACCCGCAAATTTTGCATTTCTCGCCATGAACTGTTCCGTATTGTGTAGATTGGACTTCGACTTAGTAGAATAACATTTATTAATAATATTAACTTTTCAAGACTTAGCAGACAATTTAATTTTGAAAAAAATGCTTTTGATCAATAATAACGAGTTTGGCGTTTTTTCTCTCTTTTTTCAGTTTCTCGGAGCGTCAATTTCAGGCGGTGATAGTGAGCCTGCGACGTCAACCTGATTCCAACGATTCCCGGCTGGAACATTTGTTTTGGCAAACCGGATAGGACTCCCGTTGGCAGAAGGTAAGAACCGCAAATGTTGCTTTTCTTAGTAAACGCCATGAACTGTTTCCTATTGTGTAGATTGGACTTCGACTTTGTAGAACAACTTTTATTGATAATATTAACTTTTCAAGACATAGCAGACAATTTAATTTTGAAAAATGCTTTTAATCAATAATAATGAATTTGGCGTTTTTCTCTCTTTTTTTCAGTTTCTCGGAGCGTCAATTTCAGGCGGTGACAGTGGGCCTGCTACGTCAGCCTGATTCCATCAATTCCCGGACGCATCCGTTGGCGGAAGGTAAGAATCGTAAGATTTTGCTTTTCTCGTAGACTTGGAGAAGCCTATTAAATACTATTTTTTTATAACGCACTTAAAATGAACTATTTCCGCTATGTGAAATCAGGGTTTTTTTTGCCATGACAAATTATGCTTTAATACATAAATCAACGTTGCGTAACGAGGAAGTATATGTTGACTGACGTGTGACGATCCATAAAAAAATCCTTGATGTTTCTAACAAAACGTGTGATATTGGGGAGGGGAGAGTTGAAAATGGACAATTTTTGTCTTACGTTATAGATGTATCTTCCCTTCAATATAAAATCAACGTAAAAACTAACTCATTTGTAACAACGAATAAAAACAAAAAAATTGGAAAATGTTTTGGTTCAATTTAACAAACTTGTTTTCTTTATTTTCAGCTTTTTCTGGCGATTAGCGACTATATTATTATCGGTAGCTTGGCCGGTTACTCAACCGTGTCTAGTTTCTGAGCAAGAGTGTTGCAAACGAAATGGAAAATCTCGAGAAAAAGCTGGACGCTGAAAGCTTCCAAAAACTGACAGGTATTTAGATCATGTTTTATAGTTAATTGTACGTTATTGAGATAGTAGGTAAGGGTGACAGATTAGTATATCGTATTTTATAAATAAAATTAGAATTCATGGGGTAAAAAAAGAGGTGCAAGAGACATTTCTCAAATTTTGAGTATCGCTTGTTTTAACCTTCCGGTACTCACATGATGCTGAACCACTCACGCAGTCCCGCCACTCTTGCGAACGACAAGCGTGCTTTTTTTCGAAGGTGTTGTACTTTTTACAACGGTGCATGTCCCGAAAGGTTGATGGATTAATTCTAATTAAAAATCATCAAATGGAGTCACACATTTTTAAAATTCTTTATGAGGGTGTTGAGTCATACATTGCTTTTGCACATATAAAAAAAGCTTTGTGGGCGTCAAAAAGGATTTATTTTTAATTAAATAAAACAGGCGTGTTATGTAGCGATTTTTATGCATCAGTCTCTTTTTTTGAGTGTTATGTTTAGCATTGGCACAGTTGTTGATTGAAAAGTTGTCTATGCCTGCCCCATTTATGTTCTATGTAAACTATAAATAAAAATTTAATTAAGGGTGAGAAGGGCCCCAGTATAATGACATTGTGATAATAGCTCATAATTATAATACGATCGTAATACTATAATGACACACTGGTGGTATAAGTACCATGGCACAAAAACTTGAAATAAGTACCGTACCGATTATTGTCTTTTCAAAGATAGTCTTGGAATAATTGTCTTGTCCTCTTGTACCATTGTACATGCACAGTACCACAGGGGTGTCTTTAGTATAACGGGGCCCTTTTTCTCTTTATCCTTCCGAGACTCGCATTGTTGTAAAAAGTATAACACATTGAGTAAAAACAAGATATCTTATCAGCCGTTCACCAATTTGCATCAAACCATCATATATCCCTCAAAAAATTAGTTCTTCGTCAATTGGTAAATAGCTAAATGAAAGGCTCAGGTGCACTCAGGTGAAAATTATTTATTTCACTAACAATTCATCCTAAAGTAGCTCGATTGTTTCTATATCATTTCTGACAACACCCTTGGAGTTAATTCGCAGTTCTCATTCGCCTATGATCGCAGGTGGCCACCAGGCGGCCTTCCGGAAAACCCGGAACGTTCGTAAAAATGGTCATTTTGAAAAGTTCGTCCTAAAGCAGCGCAATATTTTCTAAGCAATTTCTGACGATGATCTTAGAGTTAATACGCAGTTCTTATTCTGCTATGACCAGGTGGCTACCAGACGGCCTTCCGGATAATCCGGAACGTCCGTAAATATGGCCATTTTGTTAAGTTCGTCCTAGAGCAGCGCATTTTTTTCTAAACTATTTCTGACAAATAACCTTGGAGTTAATTCGCAGTTCTCACTCTGCTATGACCGCAGGTGGCCACCAGACGGCCTTCTGGATAATCCGGAACGTCCGTGAATATGGTCTTTTTGGAAAGTTTCAAGGAAAGTTCATCATACAGCAGCGCATTTTTTTTTCTAATCCATTTCTGACGGTGATCTTTGAGTTAGCTCTTACTATGCTATGAGCGTAGTGGCCACCGACGGCCTTAACAAAAACCATTTGGGATTATTCTACGAATCGAGTGACGTGAGGTGAGTCGATTTTAGCAATTCTCACGTGAGTTGACTATGTTATTCAAATGGGGCTATACGACTCTTCTCACGTCATTCGGGCAATCTCACGTCACTCCACTCGTAGAATAAGCCCAAATTCTGACGATTTGATTTGTGATTTTGGAGATATTTCACTGTTCCTCCTCAGCTATAACTAGAGGTGGCCACCAGACGGCGTTCAGTATAATTCGGAACGACCGTAAAATGGTCATTTTGGATAGCTCATCTTAGAGTACACTGACAAAAATCCAATCATATCCATTATGTGTGGCACACTAAATTTTGACTATAGCATTTCCCACATACCGGCTATGTGAATTTGCATAGTATGTATGTGGAAACACATATAACCCTCATTAACTAATAACCTTTATGTGGATTTTCCTATAGCGGCTAGTTATTAACGCACATACAAAATTTATTTGTAAATTTCTTTAGATTTTTGCCAATAAAAATATGTAGATTTTTATTAGATAGCGCAATTTTTTCTAAGCAATTTCTGACGGTGATCTTGGAGATATTTCAAAGTCTTACTCAGCTATAATCGTCAGACGGCCAGACGGCCTTCCGAATAATTCGGAACGTCCGTAAAATGGTTATTTTGGATAGTTCGTCTTAGAGTAGTGCATTTTTTCTAAGCAATTTCTGACGGTGATCTTGGAGATATTTCAAAGTCTTACTCAGCTATAATCGTCAGACGGCCAGACGGCCTTCCGAATAATTCGGAACGTCCGTAAAATGGTTATTTTGGATAGTTCGTCTTAGAGTAGTGCAATTTTTTCTAAGCCATTTCTGATGGTGTCTTAGTGTTAATTTACAGTTCTTTCTCTGCAATGGACACAGGTGACTACCAGTCAGGCCTTTCCGTAAATCCGTGAAAACGGTCGTTTTTTACAGTTCGTCCTAGACCAACATTTTGCTTCTAAGCCATTTCTGACTATTACCAGAGAGATATTCAATGCAAATCGTCTTCCACCTCGCCTTCTTGTGCGCGTCGGATCGTTGTCGAGAACCTTTTTCACCGGTTTATTGTTCGACATTCTTGCTATGTGTTCGGCCCACCGCAGACTTGTTGATTTTCGTGTTTGGAACGATGGATGGTTCTCCCAAATGCTGACGCAACTCGTGGTACATTCGCCACCTCAACATACCGTCTACCGTAGATTAGTATTGGTAAAATTGATGCCAGCTTCCGTGGTTATACGAATAATTCAAATGTTTGTTTGAATTAATTAAATTGAAAATTAAATTATATATTATCACTTATTGATCTTGTTCCACTGCTTGTTTCTTGGAGTCAAAATTTCCCATGATTACTTCTTCTTTCTGTTGATGGTTGGTGAAGTATTTTCATGGAAATTAGGTTATATGGTTATTAAACCAGATTAAGTGAACACCGATAATGAGGACATTCTAAAAGCCTTGGTCGATCTTGTGAATACTTGGATATCTCGTATTCAAGAAAATTGGGTTCACATGATGTGCTATTAGACCTGTCCGCCGATTGAAAATTTGTCGGTGGCGGCGTGACAGATTATTTTCAGCCAGCGGCGACGGCGTCACGCCGTTTGTATTCGGTGCCGGCGGCGCGGCCGCGAGAGTCGGCGTGAGCTCATTTCAAGCAATTGAAATTTTCTAAAATTCTTCTACAAATACCTCCATTAATTCCACCAGGAAGTGCTCTGAAAGTTGCTCCAGGAATTCCTCCGCAAGTTCCTCCAGGAATTCCTCCGCAAGTTCCTCCAGGAATTCGTCCGGAAGTTCCTCCAGAAATTCGTCCGGAAGTTCCTCCAGGAATTCGTCCGGAAGTTCCTCCAGGAATTCTTTCGGAAGTTCCTCCAGGAATTCCTTCGGAAAATCCTCCAGGAATCCCTCCGGAAGTTCCTCCAGGAATTCTTCCGAAAGTTCCTCCGGGAGTTCCTCCGGAAGTTCCTCCAGGAATTCCTCCAGGAATGCCTCGGGATGTTCCCCCAGGAATTCCTCCGTGAGATCCTCCAAGCATTTCTCCGGAAGTTCCTCCAAGCATTTCTCCGGAAGTTCCTCCAGGAATTCCTCCGGAAGTTCCTCCTAGAATTTCTCCGCAAGTTCCTCCAGGAATTCCTCCGGAAGTTCCTCCGAAAGTTCCTCCGGAAGTTCCTCCAGGAATTCCTCCGGAAGTTCCTCCAGGAATTCCTCCGGAAGTTCCTCCAGGAATTCCTCCGGAAGTTCCTCCAGGAATTCCTCCGGAAGTTCCTCCAGGAATTCCTCCGGAAGTTCCTCCAGGAATTCCTCCGAAAGTTCCTCCAGGAATTCCTCCGAAAGTTCCTCCAGGAATTCCTCCGAAAGTTCCTCCAGGAATTCCTCCGGAAGTTCCTCCAGGAATTCCTCCGGAAGTTCCTCCAGGAATTCCTACGGAAGTTCCTCCAGGAATTCCTCCGGAAGTTCCTCCAGGAATTCCTCCGGAAGTTCCTCCAGGAATTCCTCCGGAAGTTCCTCCAGGAATTCCTCCGGAAGTTCCTCCAGGAATTCCTCCGGAAGTTCCTCCAGGAATTCCTCCGGAAGTTCCTCCAGGAATTCCTCCGAAAGTTCCTCCAGGAATTCCTCCGGAAGTACTTACAGGAATTCCTCCGGAAGTTCCTCCAGGCATTCCTCCAGGAATTCCTCTTGAAGCTCCTCCGGAAGTTCCTCTTGAAGCTCCTCCGGAAGTTCCTCCAAAAGTTCCTCCGGTAGTTCCTCCGGAAGTTCCACCGGAAATTCTTCCTCCGGAAGTTCTACCGCAATTTCTTCCTCCAGAAGTTCCTCAGGAAGTTCCTCCGAAAGTTCCTCCAGGAATTCGTCCGAAAGTTCTTCCAGGAATTCGTCTGGAAGTTCCTCCAGGAATTCGTACGGAGGTTCCTCCAGGAATTCCTCCGGAAATTCCTCCAGAAATCCTTCCGGAAGTTCCTACAAGCATTCCTCCAGAAGTTTCTCCAGGCATTCCTCCGGAAGTTTCTCCAGGGATTCCTCCAGGCATTCCTCCGGAAGTTCCTCCAGGAATTCCTCCGGAAGTTCCTCCAGGAATTCCTCCGGAAGTTCCTCCAGGAATTCCTCCGTAAGTTCCTCCAGGAATTCCTCCTGAAGTTCCTCCAGGAATTCCTCCGGAAGTTCTTACAGGAATTCCTCCGGAAGTTCCTCCAGGAATTCCTCTTGAAGCTCCTCCGGAAGTTCCTCCAGAAGTTCCTCCGGTAGTTCCACCGGAAGTTCTTCCTCCGGAAGTTCCTCCGGAAGTTCTTCCTCCAGAAGTTCCTCCGAAAGTTCCTCCAGGAATTCCTCCGAAAGTTCTTCCAGGAATTCGTCCGGAAGTTCCTCCAGGAATTCGTACGGAAGTTCCCCCAGGAATTCCTCTGGAAGTTCCTCCAGGAATTCCTCCGGAAATTCCTCCAGAAATCCTTCCGGAAGTTCCTACAGGCATTCCTCCAGAAGTTTCTTCAGGCATTCCTCCGGAAGTTCCTCCAGGCATTCCTCTGGAAGTTCCTCCTTTATTGTTACCTTCATACACCTATCCTCAAACCGCTTATGACAAGTTGTCAATAGCGACGTTGGATCATTTTCAACCGAGGGGTACACAAGGGCGTATCTTTTCGTATCTACCAACAAACAAATCTGGCCGAATAAGCTACTTTTTCAGCTAAAACAGCCTGTTTTCAATTGCATAAGCCCTTTATCAACTTTTAATTTTGTTGAGTCTAGACTTTATTGGCGTGGCGGGGCGGCGCACAGGTCTAGCGCATATGCTCATTGAACCGAATTTGGTATATCTACTTATGATGAGTGCATTGCAAATTGTCAAAGTTTTCCTTTTGGAAGACGTTTTTCTTTGAAACGTGTTAAACAATATTTGACTCCATCGCTATGAATGGAAATTGTTGAGAAATAGCTAATCTGTCATCTCCCTTGTACTTGAGAAATTAAAAAAAAACCTTTCATTCAACTATTGCTTTATACATTCCAAGGTCTTCAGTGTCATATACATGGCTGTAACCAAATTATCGCTGGATATATCGACGAACTCAAATATCATTATGTGTCGGTTCATGAGCTCCGGACAAGCAAAAGGGCATCAATTCCTTTCAAATGTTGTTTATGTGGAAATGTATACAGTTATTTCGCTGATTTGAAAAAACACATCATACAGCATCATCCACCTGAATGTGATGATTTAAACCCTACAACGTGTAACTCTTCAGATTCACTTCCAACAATTATTGAAGCAGGGGAGCATCATTCGAGAGATTCAGTTAAAAACCCTTTCTATTATGAAAATCCGATTTCTATGGAAGAGGCTTCAAATTCTATAGTGGATTTGATAACGGAGCTGAGGTGTGACGTGGCCTTACCAGAAACGAAACTACAAAAGTTCATATCAGGGTTTGGTTCTGTATTAAAATTGGCTCAAAATTATACGACTTCGTTGGTAAAGCAGTACATAGAAGACAAGCAGTTACCCATGGATGCAACAACCATCGATTTTCTTAATGCCTTGTATATCCCGAATTTCACCAATGAAGTACGTACGCTAAAGGATAATATTGCCCACTTGTCTTACAAAGCAGGATGTGCTGTACCAGAACCAGTGGAAATTGTCTTGAAAAAGTACAAAAAAACCAAGCGTGTTCTCATGGTACACAAGAAAACTAGAAAGTTTCAAGGAAAACTATCAAAAAATCAGGAAGAATTAAAAGTGATAAAACACAAAGATGTAGCTTATTATGTACCAATTATAGACACGTTGAGGCTCATCATGACAAACCGCGAGGCACGAAAAATGCTGGAGAGCGAATCCCCGCGAGCAGACGGATCTCTCCATTCCTTCAAAGATGGACGGCAGTTTGTGAACCATCCATTTCTGCAACGTTACCCCAACTGTATAAGATTGTCGTTTCATATTGATGAGGGAGAATACAACAATCCTCTTGGTTCGAGAAAAGGTATCAACAAGATGACGAACCTATACATGAGAGTAGAAAACTTCGACCCGAAAATTAATTCAGCGCTGGACCGAATGTATCTGGTTCTAATGGTTAAATCAAACGTTTTAAAAAAACATGGATATGCCAAGGTGCTGCAGCGATTGATTGACGATCTTTTGGTTTTAGAATCCGACGATGGTGTCAATACGACTACAGATAATGATCGTTGGATTTTGCGAGCAGTAACGTGTAATGTGCTTGGCGATACTCTAGCAATACATGAAATTTTCGGTTTGTTAAGTCCATCTGCAAATTTTTTTTGCCGAATGTGTCTTATAAGTAGGAAGGATCTACACGCAGGTTATTATAGTGACCACTTTGAAAAACGTACAGTTGAATGTGTTGAGAACGATTTAGTTAGTTTACAAAATAATGAAAAAACCAGTTCACAGTGTGGAATCAAGGAACAATGCGCATTACATCGCCTTCAATATTTCCGGTGGCCAAATAATTGTAGTTTTGATCCAATGCACGATTTACTAGAGGGCATATTTCCGATGATAATGAAAAAAATGTTTCAACAAGCTGTTTTTCTAAAGAAAATTATGACTGTGCAAGAGATAAACCGTGAAATTGAAGAATTCGAATATGGTACTGCTGAAATTGCTAACAAACCTTCTCCTAACTTCACATTACAAAATTTGAGATCAAAAACCAACGCACTGAGCCAGTCTGCGTCTCAACTATGGTTATTACTACGTTCATTTCCTTTCATCTTCGACAAAATTATGAAAATTAATGAATTGTATCCTTGTTTAATTTCAGCTATGCTAAAATTATCATACATCTGTTTCTCAAACAAATTAACAATAGAAATGGTTGACGATTTACAAGAAACCATTACAGAGTTCCACCGATTGTTCAAAAGCTGTTTTCCGAATACCGTTCCGATCAATAAAATGCATCACATAGTACATTACCCTACAATATGCAGGGAAAATGGGCCGATATGCAACTTGAACTGCTTAATGTTTGAAGCTAAATTCAAAGAATCAAAAAGTCAGGCTAAAACTTGCTCCAATTTCAGAAATTTAGCTTTCAGTTTATCCAAACGTTTAACCCTGAAGCAAGCATATTCAATAATCAAACACAATTTTGTAATCGACAAGCCAGAAATATTATCGAGCACTGTAACCGATAAGAAATCGATGGACACTGCAATGTTACTATTTGATCTTCCAGAGAGAATCGAAGTTATTTCGCATCTGAAGGTTAACGGTACTTATTTTAGCCCTGGAATTACAATTAAGTATGTATTATGTGGTGAACCTTCCTATGGCATACTATTAGCTTGTGTAAAACACGAGACAAATTTTATTTTTCTTGCACAAGAGCTGAATGTGACAGGATTTGATCGTTTTCATTTTGCGAACAGAGTTGTCCTCTCGAGTAACATTGTTAGAATAAATTTTGATAAACTTTCTACTCAGAAAGTGTACAGTTTATGGAAAGCTCATGACGAAGATGAAGGTTTTTATATTAGTTTCAAGTATAATGACAATTAATTGCTAGGCGAATGAACATTGTGAAACCTTATGTAAAATGATGTAAAGTAAAAAAATTAATAATTCATAACTAAATAAAAAATTTAAAAATAAAATGTTATTAGATGTTGTTAATATAACAATCGTCAGAAGACCTCAAATTAACCCATTTTATTAAAAAAATATTAAACACAAATATGTACTTATAAACATAGACTAAGCTAGTGTAAACTTAGGGTCATTGTATCAATAAATTATTAAAACTAACTTATAGTTTCTTTCACTTCAACTCATTGTTATTTTACCCGATTTGCTCGCAGCAAGTAGGCTGTGAATCCAGTCATATTGCTTATTGAAAATTGGCCACATGGGACTATAGGATCAAAAGTTATGGCCAAAATACTATTCTCTATAGTGCACGAGAAAGGTATTATTACCGCTAGGTGGATAAATCAGTATTCTGTAATCGAGTTTGATAATTTGATCAATCCCTATTCCTTGTGATTATTATGTTGGGCAAATGATATGGGTAGATAGTTTAGCTATTCCATTTAATTGTGAATATCTTTTTTTAATCTATTTCTCTATTAAAATTTTCATTTCAGCGAATAAGATAAACAACGAATCATTGGTGCATTTAGACGACGAGGATCTAATTGAAATGGGGATTGCTGAGAAAGGTCCACGGAAATTGATTTTATCTGTCATTGCAATGAGGCAAGATTCAGGTGAATGCAGTACGAGCGAGAATATCCCAGTTAACTTCCAAAATGTGGATCACACTGAAGAGGTAAACCGAAGAATATGAAATAATCGCTCAACACCAACAAAAAAATGTCAAACAACTCTTTCAGACTATTCGTTCCATTCTTGCAAAAGAACCTAAATTCATTAAGATACTTACTCGCCAGCTTGACAACGAAATCATACCGGACAGCAAAGGATTACTACATATGAATCGTATTTTAACAAATCACTATTTCGAGCACAGAATCCTTCAAGAGCACAGGTTTGTTGTAAGCCAATACAAATTGTGTTAGTTGGCATATTTTGTTTCAATTTTTTTCTTGTGGTCAATTACTTACTATTCAATTTTTGTTTCAGATATCCATCGTGGCAAGAAAAACAGAAATTAGCCGAGAGAATTATCGAAGCGTTTCCACATCTGGAGAAAACTAGGGTTAGCGCTGACGCACCGAAGGAGGTATGTTTTCATTGCAGTATTTTTCGAGTTCTTATTAAGAGCCAATGCCAAGGTAACTTTTGTCAAAACTGCGTATTCAAGCGTATACGTGTGCATCACTACATATGATGCTGGGTACCTTGCGTGCACGCGACGTACACGCAGCTTCAAAAATTGGTACGTGGACATCGACCTATACTGTCGGTTGAAGCATAATTGTCCAATATTTGCGAGAATACCCCATATATATACATGAGACAATTATGCGTCCACCGGCAGTATATTTTTTTGAAAATAATTCATTGACAACTTCCATAGCGATGGCATAAAAGCTAAATCAATTTTTGTAAAGTATTTTGACATGAAACAGCGTATATACTATTTGTACAAACTTTACATACAGTTATACTACGTTCACGCTGGTACCCTGTAACATGCTATTTAGATTGTTGTAGTGTAAAAATATTACACCCGATGCTTCTTAATTGGGGTTTGCACATCAAATTCATTCATATGGACAAAAATCTCTTTTCTATTCACTATTCTCTTACAGTCATTCTTTTTCTGGAAAAATGGAGGCAAAGGACGAGGCCAGCATGCAGGGATAATTGAAACACGAGTGGCTAACATGAGGAAGGATATTCCTACAAATGAACGTTTATTCCAGAGAGCTAAGAAGTTGAAAACTGTGCTGCCTGAAGGTATTCGTGAAAAGGCAGCAAAACTCGCAGCTTTAACTGGAAATGCGCTGAATGGAAAAGTGATTTCAGATGGGATGGCGCAGTGCTTTTTACTTCATCAGGATATTCTACAATCTGGTGGAGATAACATGATCCAGGAAATTATAACAACATTTCCACATTTGCTCGGGTTCGATGGAGTAATGGTAATTTCTTACGCTGCTTATCATATAGAACTTATAAATGGTAACATAGTGGTAATAAAGCAATCTAACTATTGTTATCTCTATCCGACAGATTCAACAAGCCTACGAACGTCTACACACGAATTACAACACGGAAGCTAATATGGAAGAGTTCTTGTCGGTTGGACTACTTATGGATCAAGGCGGATGGAATAATGTGACCGACAGTAATGAACAAATTGATGAAAAATTATTTTTTCGTTCAAAATAGTATTCAGTATATATAAATAAGTTCACCGCAGTTTTCAAGTGCATATAAAGTGTACACTTTCAGCACAAACAAACGGTCTGCTTAAGTTACAAACCATTTATCAAAAGTTTGAAGTAGAAGGAATCTGTGAATCGGTTCACAGCCTTTAATAACATTCGATCAAACCTTAGTTTTCACTTGGAGAGTTAAATAATACATATTCGAACGAGTCTACTTGGCTATGCTTATTCCAGTTTAGTCTTGCAAATTTTGAACGAACATCTTTTGAATTTGGTTAATACGACCAAATTATTAACGGATTCTTGAGCGTTTTATATTATATGTAATATGTAACACGTGGTTTGGTGAACATTTTTTTTATCATTACAGTCGCGATTCGCTGATTGGGCCACAACAGCCATTTGAACACGTCTATTACTACTTGATTTATTACACATATCATATCTAGTAAAACCAAATCCTATTTTCAGCATTTGCATTGAATTTAACGTATGGCTGCTTTTAAGTTGGGGCATGGCCTATCTAATGGAGGCTCATGTACTAAAATTATAGTCAGCGAATCACAATTGTATTCATACAATCTATTCAATAGATAAGTAAATAATCAAACATTATTTCATTCATTTTGTTGATACATTAATAAATTTATTGTTCTTTTTCTATTGTTTTCTATGCAGAGCATATTCGAGGGGCACTGAGGATCATAAAAAGACTTACAAGCCGCGGCATAAAGCGAACATCAAATGTTCAATCAGCAACTATGGAGGAAATCACCGCGGCGCCTTTGATCAAATGGATGAAAGTATGCCTTGCATTTCAGTTATTTTGTATTTTATAATGATTTTTTCTCATTTTCTTTGCCACAGCCGGATCCAGAAAAAACCAACCTACAAGTGGTCCAAGTCGCTAACATCAGCATGGAAGACAGATCTCCGCATATTATCTGTGTTGCGGAACCATGTAAGGAAGGACAACTTTTCATCGTTTTTGCCAGCAATACTATCTCCTGCGACCGATCATCTTCGATGGCCATTGACGTATTGCTCAAGCTATTCGATGTTTTTGGCGTTCCAGTGCCGCCTCTTTTGAAAAAATTTCACGAGTTAGTGACATTTTATTTGTTTAGAACAACGCTAGCTTGTAAGAGCACAAAGGTTGCTGAGCTTGTAAACGTGTTGAGAGAACACGACGAAAATGTATGATTGATTATATTATAGATTTAAGTTTAAGCTATGTTATCTCACCAGCTTTGCAAGGTTTTCGACAGAAAAACAGACATGACATTTATAATACCATCGTTCACTAGTTTGCAGACCAATTCGAATAATCACTAGAAATTTTATCTGAGGAGGTTCCCTGCGTTATGTCTGTTTGTCTGTGATGTTAAAAAGAAGAACAATACGTTTTCTGAACAAAAACAATCTTTCCTATGTTACGTTATGTAAAAAAGTATGAAATATGAAATAAAATACTTTAAATTTAAACATTCATTTATTTTGACACCCGAACAGAATTTTCCCATCAGTCGCAATCTGTCAAAGTGGGGGTTTGATAAATTTGTCAGATTTAGTATTTTTTTCAAAATTTTTGTTCGAAATTTAGGTAAAAAATACCTAATTATTGCATTTAGGAGTTGAGTAAATTTTACCCAACGGTTCATTATAGTGCGAGTACTTAAAATTAGGTATATTGGACTTTACCTAATTTTGGCTTCCCACACTATAGTACCTAGTTGAGTAAAGTTTACGTAATTTTAGGTACTTTTTTCTAACCGTGTAGGAAAGAAGACGTCATTAACTCGTTGGATATAGTCTTTGAGCTGCACATAAACTTTAAATTTTATTGAATAATTTAATGTCTTTTCTATTTGGTTAGGCATCAATTTATTAATTTATGTTCTATTTCCTACCTTCTTCACCATCTAAAGGTTCAGATCTGGATTCCTTCGACAGGGTGGCCACTGAAATTCGATTTTCAAATACTCGTTTTTTCTGCTATTCCCGATAAATTTTGTCAAATTTTCCCGGTTTTTATTTAACTTAAAATATAGATAAATTAGATTACTAACAGCGTGTTATGCGAAATGCTTTAATCAACAGGAACACCTTAATTTTGCACTTCGTGGCAATGTAGCTAGTTTCAGCCGGAATTTAATCAATATGGTAATACAATACCACATTAGCACCTAATTACAATAATGGTTTGATTCTTTTCTTAGGTGCAAAACTTTAGTAGATTTATTTTTCTTCGTTGCAAAGCTTTCGTATGTTTCTGGCAGAGCCAATGGACATTGCATGCCAGTCTAGTCTAATTCTTACTGAGTAACTGAGGTAGCTTTTCAAATTATCGCAAAATTATGTGAAGAAAGACACAATTCTTTTATGAAGTAATTCGAATTAAATCGGAGTTTTGAACTTGGAGAAATTAGAAATAAAGTAAGTAGAGCAGTATATTATCTCATCATAGTTATTGGTATCGCTTTTTTGAAAATCCACAAAATTAATTTGAACACCGATTTAACCCAAATGTTTGTTGATGATCAAAATTATTATTTTATTTTCCAAAATATCTATAAGCACATTTTGAGCAATCGGAAAATTAATTTCATAATTCAATCAATATTATGATTTAAATTTGTAGTATGTTTTTTTCTTTATTTCAGTTTTCTATCCATAAAATAAAATCTTGAATTTATCATTAAAAAGTTTGAACGTTCCCATTCAATGTTGGAATTTTCAAAGTTTTGGAACTTATTCTTTATTTTCCGTGTAACCAGATAAAGAAAATCTTGCAGTATATCTTTCACCATCATTACCTTCTATTATATTAGGTTAGTTGTGGAAAATACTAAACTAAAGATATTTTACTCTTTAAAATATTGCAGACAAAATCAAACTATTAACAATTTCCAATGATTTGTATAATTTTTAAATATAATAATAAACACCTCTTGAATAAGTCTAAGACGAGTTAAGTACTCTCCATTTAATTCCACCAATTATTCCCATATCTTTGAAGATACGTATTTCGACCACAACTGTGTGGTCGTCTTCAGTGTCTCGTACTTGACTCAACTTGACTCGACAAAGTCTGTGGTCGAGTAAAGTACGAGACACTGAAAACGACCACACAGTTGCGGTCGTAATACGTATCTGCAAAGATATCAAAATAATTGGTGGAATTAAATGGAGAGTACTTAACTCGTTTCAGACGGTTGAATACATTCCACTAAAAAGAGCTTAAGTTTTTTTTCTGAACTCTTGAATAAGTGTTAAATTATATATTTAACAACATATTTTTTTCGATTTCCATGCAATTGAAAATCACAAAAAAGTAGAAGCATCTCATCTAGTGATCTAGTGATAACACAAATTAGATTTGGGAAAAAGATTTAATTAATTTTTGTTCTCCACACACCGTGTACTAAAATCAAATAATTCAGTGCGACTGAGTAAGAAACATAAAAGAGTAAAACTTTGCTTATATCAACTTCATTGAAATTTTTTAAGAATTTTGAATGTAACTGCACTAAAATTTATTTTTTTCCCGGTACATGTCCTGAATTCCCGGGTTTTCCCGCTTTTTTCCCGGTGACTTCAATTTCCCGTCTTTTTCCCGCTTTTCCCGTTTTTCCCGGTTCGGTGGCCACCCTGCTTCGAATATCGCAACTAATTAGATGGATTTAAATATAGAAATGTCATGAATATAAATCTCGGGTACTTATTCAAAAGGACGTATGTGATTTTGTAAACAAAGATTGGAACGTTGATTTGTCCTATCTGATAGCACTCCCACGCAAACCATCACAACAAACAGATAGGGGAAGGCTTTGGCTACCTGTTGGTGGTGTTGGTTTGCGTGGGAGTGCTATCAGATAGGACAAATCGACGTTCCAATCTTTGTTTACAAAATCACATACGTCCTTTTGAATAAGTACCCGAGAAATATTAACAATACAAAGCATTAGGTTCTTTTGACTAATAAATGCAAAGAAAATATTGATTGGAGGCGCTTTGAATTTTCCAGTATGTATTCCAAATTTTTCTTGCAATATGTAATATCATAAATCAGTCAAAAAGCCGCTTGGTGCGTTTTGGCAGTACTCCGACCAAATATCCCAAGTTGGAAATCCCAAACATTGCATCAAGCTGAATGAGGGCAGTTCGTTTAACGCCTGTGGGTCTGCGATTAGAAAAGACTCGATCGCTTCTCACCGTACAGCATCTCACATGCGAATGCTACTCAAAATGTACTATTATTTATTCATTACATCGTCATTAGCGTGCTAATAATTTTGATTTTTTCATACATAATTCATTCGCTAGTGGACTTACCTGGAACCAAAAATGCTGGCAAAGGACTTGAGAAATCTCCGCTTTCGATCTTCTGTTTTATTGTAATGCGTAAAATTTATCGGTTTCCGGTTGCACATAAGACAACCGCTTCGTCTGGCGCTTGTTCATGTTTTAAATGGAAGACAAAGTGAAAATTCGGATTTTTGACCACCAAGTATGAATGGATTGATTTTCATCAAACACTACATGACGGGTGGCAAAATGGGCTATACATGTCAAACATTGTCGCGCTCTGTTGCGTTGCAGAGAAAATGTTGTGCAACAAACTGTTGTAGCGCACTCTTAAAAATATCATAAGATGCAGGTCATAGCCAGAGTTGCTTAATATCCCATCACTACAGAAATTTAGGTGATATCGATAGCCCTGTTAGCACAAAATCTTTCTTTATCCTAGCAATCAGTGATCAATGCAATAAGGCTATCTGACGTTTAATCATCTTTCTCTTGCGCGCAAGGAAAGGATAGAGATTTGTTTTCATGCAGAGCAGCTTCGGAAGCGTTTCCGTGTAGCGTAAACTCTATGTGCGCGTGCAAGAAGAAAAAACGATCAGAATATATATCAATTCACACTGATATTGATACATGCAGCTGTCACTGACAGAGATCAGAAAGTGGATGCCTATATATTTCTCGCGTAAAGTAAAAGTAAAGGTAAAAGTTCTTTTACTATAAAATTGAAAGCAAATACATCATTTAACCTTGAAAGCAGATGCGTGAACGGTCCGTTATTTCTTGTCGCAATTGCTTACAGAATTTTCAGGTACTCAATAGTCGTTCGTAATAAACTACAGGCGGTGAAAGTTATTTCATGAAAATCAATTATTTGGTATTTACGAAAATAAAAGAAGACGATTTTTTTTGGGGTGACAAAATCGGGTCGAAAAACGTGACAAAATCGGGACGTGATAAATCGGGTCGAAAACGTGATAAAATCGGGGTAGACAAAATCAGGTAGACAAAATCGGGGAGTGACAAAATCGGGTCAACACTGTATTAAATTGGCAAGCAGCTCGGCTATCAGTGATAGAGATTGGTTCAATATCAGTCATTATGTCTGACTGACAGAGCAGTGTGCAATATCAGTGCAGAGTTGATAGCTGATTTCTGCTACTGATATTGATAAATGAAGAAGTCACATATCAGCCTACGCTGTTGATATTGTTCAACTCTGGTCATAGCTTTGTAAATATTTGTATGGAGACGTTTCACGCGTCCCGATTACTTACATATTAAATTTTATGTTTGTTTTTGTGTGATTCTCCGTAAACATTCCGTTAAGTTTGAATACAAAATAATGTTTGGAAAGTTTTACATTTTATTCGTGTTTCCTTCAGCATTTTATGATTACAATGCGATGGTATGAATAATTTAGCGATACGTATTGGAAATCGTAGAAAAACTTCGTTCTAAAGCTAACCGGAAAGTAAAACACTCGTATGATCTCCTCCCATGCAACGTCAATCACAGCAGACCACGGCAAGGGACCTGCCTCTGGAAGAGCTCTGGGAGAACTCCGCCACCAACCTGGTCCAATACCTCTTTTCCCATCGCCTCCCCATCTCTGTTGGTTGCGGGCTCCGAAGCTACAACGCCATCCACAACACTAGCACTCCAGTGGAGCATAAGCGTTATTTCAACAATTTGTGTAACCTGGAATTGTTGGTCCAACTCGGACCCAGTAACCATTACCCTACAAGAAATCCAAGGAGCAACACCTGCCGCCAGGGACCGATCAATGGGTAGCCGTACAAGGTTCACCAAAGTCGAGTAGAACATCTACCGGTCAGTTGCAGTGGAATCCTCCAGGGAATTTCGTCGACGCAGACTTCCCGCCGTCCGGTGAGAATCGGATGGTCTTCCGATAACCAGTATCCGTCTTCAAAACAAATTGATGAGTATTCTCACAACCTCCTATCACCGCTGTCGTCCTGGGCGGTGTGAACAGCTACCATCAATCTTGGGCAGCCGTACAGAACGCCAGAGGAAAATCCATCCATCCGATAACGGCTACCTTCTGTCGAGGGTCTACGAGGTTTGCCGTCGATATTTCCATATTGTGAGCGGCTCGCGTGAGGTTTCTCTGATCCGCCGATGGGACACAAGAGGTAGCGACCACGCCCAATCCTCCTAGCCTTCAAGCGCCCATCACTCGCAGGCCATGGTGGTTATAGGAGATGCGGACTGGGGCAGTTTTCAGTGGGAGATCGAACGCGAGCTGTCCCAGCGCTCACAATCTTCAGTCTTACCTCTCCGACACCATTCTACACGTCGCGTTAAAATGCATCCCCAAACCAGCCCCAAACCGGGACGCATAGTCATATACTGGTGATGCGACGGTACCAAGAAGGCGGTAAAAGCCAGACGCAAGGCCCTCCGAGTGCTGTAAAAGCCAAAAACGTCTTCCAGCCGACGACCCACGCCAGCTACCACGCCGCCAGAAATGACTGCCGACAAACTCCGCGAAGCAAAATACAAAGCCTGGACCTACTTCCTCAACCGGAACAATCCTCGATGGAGTACCTTGAGTATCTCAAGCTTTCCGTAAAAAGTTCCGTTTCCGTCGGAAATAGCCGCCTTCCGCATACCACGATGCAACGCCATGACCCACCTTTTCCATGCTGCCGAACTAGATTTTGCGCTGTAAAAAGGTAAGGGTAAGTCATCGGATGTTTAAAAGCTGCCTTGCTGAGACAATAAACAAGGAATGACAAGCGAACCTTCCCCGCGAATAAAAATCAAGTCTATGGTACCAATGCCGAAGAGTCAAGGCCCAAACGAGGCGGGGTTACCGCCACATAGCCTTAACAAACGTCACAAGTTATGGAGCGGATGGTAAACCGACGCTAACCCCTTCCTAGAAACTACTGGTAAGCTTGATCATCGACAGCACACTTTCCGACCCGGCCGTGACACGGACCTACCTCTCCTACCCCAAATCATAGAGGACGCGAAAGCCCAAGGTAGGCATACCAAAATTGTAGTGGAATTTCCGAAAATCCAGCACAATCCAGTCAACAAAGTCGCAAATAGGTCAGCCAGTCGGTTTCGTAATGTCGGCTAACAAGTGCTGAGATCCCACATCTGCCAAATCAACCATCGCATCCACCTCCCTCTGCCCTCGCCGATCAGCTGAACGGGCACCCATCACAACCAAGAACACGGTCAAACTCCTCAGAATCACGGTGGATCCGACGATCCTTCGGCGAATACTGCAAGAAAACACGGGAATAACATCCAACATGATTAACTCAGAAAAATATTTTAAGATCTTTTAGTGGAATGTATTCAATCAAAGACGAGTTTAACTCTATTTAATTCCACTACGTTTTGTTATCTTTGCAGATATGTATTTCGACCTCAACTGTGAGGTAGTCTTCAGTGTCTTGTACCTCAACTCGACAAGTCGAGTCAAAAAGACACTGCTGAAGAATAAATGGAGTGCTAAAATCGTCTTAGAGGGTTGATGATTAAGCTGATCTCTCGGAAGAACACGGAGTTAACGATTGTTTCCGTGAAGTAGATGCGTTCTTACCAACCGCCTATTATACCACTCGAGCACACGTCGATAAACCTGCCCAAACTCACGCGCTCCCTAGCCCTGGTCTAAAACCAACCTGGTCTTAGGACAGCTCTCATCAACACCTGCGGACTACACGTGCACAGAAGCCGGCGTTGTGCCCTTCCGCTTGCAGGTGACCGCAGCCCTCAGCTCCAAATTTGAGGCTACTTGGAAAACCAAGGCCTTCGATGACCCTCTACCTCCTCGACAGGGAAAATCAAGACTTCCAACAGACAACCCAACAGCAGCTACCGAAAATCGCCGAATCCACCTGCCCAAGGAACTGATCATAAACCCCGAGGCTCCACATGTCGCTGAAGACACAATTGCACAAAGCACTTAACAAGCAGCATTGCACACTTTCAACAGGTCGGTTGAAAGGTCACTGCCATGGTGGGAATTGGGACTGACTCAGCAACAACCCATTCGCTTCCTACTCGGCAGCTGCAGCAGTCTTCAGGCTGTGTCTCTGCCGAGAAAGGGCGTACCCGTTGGCATAATGCCATATGGCATAATGCCGTTTAACGCCGTTTGGCATAATGCCATTGATAAGGGTTGGCATAATGCCATTGGCATAATATATATGCGGTGTCAAATTGAAGGCCATTGCATAAAGGCCGTTTGGCATAATTGTATGCGGTGTCAAAATGAGGGCCGTTTGGCATAAAGGCCATTTGGCATAATTTATATACGGTTCCAAATTATTTGCCGTTTGCAACAATTCATGCAATAAAGAAGGGTAAATTACAGAAAAAGTGAATGAAAGTTTTCCTATCAAGGCTTTCAAAAATGGTCAGTTCATAAATTCCATTGAAATAAACAAAGAACAGGTCGCGTTTCAAAGAAGGGTAAATTATAAGAAATTAAAATAATAAGGTGTTGAAGTGAATAATCTTCAGTGGGATATACAGTGAACCCTTCAGAGACGATGTTCTGACTCGATAACGAGTCATGGAAGCAGTTATTCCATATTATAAAATATGTTATGGATTACTGCGATGGTCCTTGAAAACCCTAGCAGCACATATTTCCAGGTTACTGAATTCATCTGCGATAGATTGGTCACAAACGATTCTGCAACCATTTTGCCTGACTTTTGTTACTCAGGAAGCTTTTAAAGTTTTATATTCCTTCTCGATTTCCATGAGCCGATGGTCCCTTTATTATCGACTCATGGAGGTTTGATTCTCTCAACAATTTTATGGTATACTGTTTCGTGATGCGTTTTTTGCCTGTTATAAAGCAAATGTGTTATTTTGCCTTCTATAACTGCTCGCATTTCGATATAAGGCCAAATATGTTATTTTGCCTTCTTTGAATACTCGAATTTGCTCGGGTATTGGCACCAAACGATTCACTGCAAAATAATTCTAGCTGCGGAATGATACAAAACGCAGAATGGAATATTGGGCAATGGTAATGATCGCGATGTGGTACATCAAGAAATGGATTACCGGAATGTTGTATATCGCAAATTGTCGTATAATTTTAGAGCTTAAAGTCTACTTAGCATCATCGGAGTAATTCACCTCCGATGATGCTAAAATTCTGGAAACATTTGAACAGTATGTAATATGCCAAATGGCTTTTATGCCAAACGCCCTCAATTTGACACCACTAAATTATGCCATAACATATGAAACGCCCTTATGCCAAATGACCATTATGCCAAACGCCCTCAATTTGACCATACAAATTATGCCAAATCATTATGCCGGAGCAGTATGCCAAATAACCATTATGCCAAACGGCGTTTTGCCAAACGCATTATGCCATATGGCTATGCCAAACGGGATACCGCCTTCATCAAGCTACTCAGGAAGTTCTAAATGATGACGTCACTCTGATGAGGGTTCCCGGCAGCATGGCATCCGGGAAACGAAAGCGCCGACATCCTGGCCAATATCGGCCGAACCAAGCTCCTTCCTCTACCGCAGTGTTTCGGTCGACAACGCCAAATTGGGGTGAAGAACTAAATTAACATAGCATGGGCAAATGATTGGAAAGGCGGTGGCACATCTGCCGAATGTAAAAACTTCGTTCCATGAGGAGGACCTCCGAACTGCCGTGGGCAGGTTGTACTGTCGCGCCTACGCACAAGACACACCAACCTGACCAACCCTTCTAAGATATCACCGCAAATGCTCATTTTGTCGTTGCCGGATAACCATCTGCCACATAGTTAATGAATGCAAACTTTATGAAGAAACCAGAAAAGCGCAGCCACAGACAACGCAGCCACAGCCCTGATGAATGGTGTCGTCAACCAGCGGCTGTTCTCTGTTTTGTAACTCTTCCAAGTGGTATCGGTCCACGTCACGTAGTCCAAAGTGAACATGTTCTTCCATCTTCAAGAACTAATCACTAATCAAGCCTGTCTTTAAGAAGAAAGGGAGATGGATTGTTACAACCTCAAGACAGTGTTTCGATTAAAAACGAAGTACAACCAAACGCCGAAGGTGGAAAACAGCAAACCGAAAGTTCCGTTCAACAGCGTGTGTCATCAATCCCAAGATAGGTCTGGTAAGTTGCAGGTTCTTGATGACTACGCGAAATACGTTTGGATGGCAGATGGTCATAATCAAGAGGAACCTGGCCATCGTTAATTTTCAGTGATCATCCGGGATTTGGGCGATCAAGCAATCGATGATGTGCGAGAATCGAAACAAATATTCTTGTCTTCGAGTTTCACTCTTCAGCTATCGATGCTTCCGTTGTCCTAAAAGCCGTCCGGTGGCTTATTAAAGGTTTTGGCTGTGTGAGCATTCAAAACAGCGGACGTATCGAAAGCCCAAGAGAGTTCAATTGAAAGAATCTTCATAACATCAATCGCCAAAGAAAATCTTTAAAATTTTATTATCCATACGTCCCACGCATTTGATATTTTTTTGCCACCCTACATTGAACGGTTGTTCCAGACGTGCCAGCTTAGCCTTTTTTCCTCACTTGTCCTCGAGCCACTGCGGATGCATTTTCTTACGATGCGAAGCCTTGTTGGCATTCGAGTTAGACGTTCGATCGCAAAAGTCGCAACTGTACAAGGTGACTCCTGTGTCGATGCCATATGTTCCTGAAAATGGTCTTATGTATTTGATTTTTAACAACCATGTGGTTGTTTGCAAAACAGAGTCTACCTACCTCGTGTGATTTCTTTCTTGAAGCCTTTGTCACACAGAGCACTAAAGTCACCCGTCTCGTGGTTCTTCATATGGTACCGATAGGTGATTGCATTTTACATTCCGCAAATCTCCACGTTTGGGTTCCGAGTGTAGCCGCATATGCTGGGACAGCTTGCCCGTCCAGGCGTTGCAAACCGAACACTGCACTCGAGGTTTCTGCTTTCTTCTTTGCTTCGCTGTGGGTTTCAAGATGTGACCGATACGAAGTGTAGATGCTGAAAGTTCTGGCACAGACATGGCGAACGTAATTCAGCTCCTTTGTATGGATGGACTTGTGATGCTGCTTTAGGAGAGCTTCGCAGATGAATTTCTTGTCGCAAATGTCACACGACCACTTGCGATTGTGATGGCGCTCGTGAATTCTTAGAAATTTCTGATGCGTAAACATTTTAGGGCAAATGCTACATTTGAGCGTTTTGTTTCTTCCGGTGCGTGGTTACTATCCATGTGGCGCTTGAGGGACTCAGTGTGGGTAAATTCCGTGACAAATCTTACACTGAAAGCTGGTCGGATCTAAATGAAAAGAACGTGATCGATGAGTCGTGGCTTCTTATTGAATCTTAAACCGCAACAAAAAACATACGCGAGTTTAGAATGTTCAGTCGACGAATGCCGTTCAAACTCCCAAATGAGTCACATTTCTTCTGACACGAATCGCACTCTAGGTTTATGTTTTCTGCGATAATCTTCTCATTTCCACAACCCTTCGACGCTTTACATTAGAGCCTTCATCTGCTTTTCATGTCGCGCTAGGCCTTTACTGTGAGAATTTCTTGCCGCATTCTCCACAATCGATATTTTTGCATCCTCAGGTGTGTGTACCTGTTGTGTCTGCGCAGCCTGCCGGCTGGGACATGCTCTCGAGCAATGTGAGCATTTGAACCGATCAGGATTCAAATGGAACGAATATCCTCAAATCGAAAGCGGTTTGATATATTACGATCTGCAGATACATTTGCTTGCTTTTGTGTTCTGCCATTGAATGATCCTAGCTCTTTGAAGGTTGTATGCCGTTCGAGCAAGTATCGCAATCAAGCGACAAATGTTTGGATACATATTCTTGAATTTCCTGCAATTCTTCTCTCGTTGCCCTAGTACGCTTTTTGTACGTTTTCAATTGCACCTTCTTCGTTCATTTCAGAACTATCACTTCCTTCTGAATCTGAATTTTCGGAATATGAATGTTCGTAATCTTCATCACCAATTTGAGTCTTCATTATCAATTTCAGATTTGACTGCGCTATCGTCGTCGATTGATTCCTCTTGGTCCAAGCTGCTAGCTTCGAATCGTTCCATCTTCTGCAATCGTGTACGTTTTCCGATTCTCCACTCATCTGGTGGAATATTTCTCTTCTTTTACCAGCATCTTCAACAACAAGGAATTTCTCCTTTGATTGCACATGATTCCAAAACTCTTCCGCTTCCATGTATTCATCTGTGGTCAACTTCTGTTTAATCTCCATCAGCTGTACGTGCTACAGCTGATGTGCGTGTATTCCTCCTCGCAGTAAAATCGATGGAATTCTTCAATTTTGACCAACAGCTACGGCAAATGACGCTCGAAGTATTGATGTTCCTAAAGATGAACGATGTGTACTAATTCTGGTTCTAACAATTCTGATCGATATTACTTACGCCAACCAGAAATGCTTGCATAACGCATTCTGCACATCTTTTTCTTGCTAACCGTGAGTGGCTCATCAACAATCAATGCCTTAGCACAGGTGAGACAAGAACATTGTAATCTGTGAAACAGCCAAATTTACTTCACAATTGGTTGATTCAACCAATAAGTAGGAACTTCAACTCCTTCTTACTGCCATCTATGTTTTATCTGTCTTTAGCTTTACAACATTTACTTCTGTAATACCAAACGCTTTATACCAGGTTTCTACAACTGAGACTACCAAGTTGCAAGCAGCGAGATTCAGGAATCTAAACCACCGATTGACTGCAGCAGAACAAACAGTGGAGAATTTGCAAACTGAAATAAGGAAAATATTGCAATAAAACATCAATTTCATCCAGTATAAGATACCAGTGAAACTTCTTTTATTACCTACTTTATTTGATAGGATGTCAGATGAAGAACCGGACTGAAACAGTTTGATTAAAACTTAAGTTTGGTATGTAGATGATGACGCTTTAGGAGTTTTGTTCTATTATTGTCAGGTTTTTATGACTGATTATGCTCAAATTTGGCATAAACATTCTTTGCATATCAAAGAATATTGTGGCCAAATTTCATAAATTTGTCGACAAAACCCCCATAATAATAGAACAGAACCTATAAATTCTCTATATCAGAAAAGTGTGACAAACTCGTAAAATGCTTTATATTGATCTGAATTCGGCTGATTTAGATTTTCTCTTATCATAATTTTCCTTACTTACAATCTGAATTATCAGGAATGAACAATATCATCACTGCTGATGAAAGGATTCGTACAAACCGAACAGAACTCAGTCAATATGCCTAACTATGAAGCAATTTAACGGTAGAATGATGACGATTAGTTATCGGAACACTAACAGTTTTAACATTTTCAAATTTCATAGACTTACCTCACATAAATTCAGTTTTAAACTGAACATCGAGTGCTAAAACAATCTATACAGAATGCAATGACTGTCACGGTAAAAAGGTAAAAACGTAAACACGTCAAGTGATGCCAGCTGTAATTGTTATCGGTTGGATGTTTCAAAGGATTTTGGGATTTATGCGCAAAAAATGTTGCAGTCGAAACTACCATTCCGAGGGTTAATTTAAGAATACGCACCGACAATTTTCAGCAGACAACAAACCTGTTTGATTTTACCATGCGCGAGTAAAATCAACTGTGGTCCTGGTGGAATGTTGTTGCATGAACTGAATCAGTGGTGAATTTGTCCGAATGCATGGTTAATTTAGCTTAAAATTTGTGTTGTTTTAAACATGGCGTAGTCTACAAAATAGTAATCGTTACCATGGAATTTTTTCTGTGTGCGATTATAGCGATAGGAATAACTGTACCAGTTTTGGCAATTGTTCCTAATAACTCGAAAATAGAGAATTTGAAATCCTACCGCTAACTTATGCTTCCTGTGGTTTTGTGGAGACGCAGGTAAACAGATTAGCAATCATAGATATGTGTGTCACCAAAGCCAAGCTAAGCTGGCAAGGACTGTCCAAAACGACGACCCTCAAAAGCCAAGCCTTGATGGTGTTACCTGGACACTAATGGGCCAAACAATGGATACGTTTGCGTGCGTTTTGTTTTCCCGGAAATCTGTCAAAACGCACGCAAACGTATTCGTTGTTTAATATAACCTGACGGACCTGACACGACGGCCTCGGCACGGCAAATGCCGGGTAAACTGACCATTGTACTTCGCGTACCTGAAGGAATAAAATAGACCCCATCTCGCGGTCCTAGCCTCTTACCCAGCAACTCTATCCCTACCTCCCGCGGTGCTGGCCGGATACGAGCAACCTTAGGGAAGATCGGGTAACCACGTGGGAACTATGGTCGTATGCTGACAGGGAAGGGGTTTGCTCCTCCGGAGGTGCAAATCTTATTGAGCGTCTGTTCTCCTATCAGGATCGGCTCACAACAGCCTGTTCTCCATGTTAGGGGCGGCTGATCATCGTCCGAGTGGCAGTGAGGGACTCTAAGTGAAACTGTGCCGTACCGGAAATAAGGAGGAATGGTCCTCCGGAAATTTAGGGGTTTGGTGTCAGGCCCTGCAAGCCAGCCTTTAAAAATCATAAGCAACGAACAATCAACAAGAGTACGGACCGGAACCATTGCGAAGACCACTGCGACGAAAGGGACTAGGATTGGAACTCGGTTCGTGGAACTGCAAATCTCTCAACTTCATCAGACACACGCATACTCGCCCATGTGCTCAAGGACCGTGGATTCGGCATCGCAGCGCTGCAGGAGGTTTGTTGGAAGGGATCAATGGTGCGCGTTTAGGGGTAATCACCATCGACCAGAGCTGCGGCAACACGAGCTGGGAACAGCTTTCATAGTGATGGGCGATATGCAAGGCGCGTGATCGGGTGGTGGCCGATCAATGAAAGAATGTGCAGGTTGAGGATCAGAGCCGGTTCTTCAACTTCAGCATAATCAACGTCCATAGCCCACTCCGGAAGCACTGATGATGATAGGACGCATTCTACGCGCACTGGAACGTGAGTCGACAGCTGCCAAGCCACGACATCAAAATCATAGGAGATTTGAACGCTCAGGTTGACCAATAGAACCAACTATTGGAAGTTCAGCGCCCACCGGCTGACGAGCGTAAAACGGCCTACGACTAATTGATTTAACCGCCTCCAAGAATATGGCCATTCGCAGCACTTTCCAACACAGCCTCCGTATCGGTACACCTGGAATCACCACTGCGACAGAATCACAAATCGACCACGTTCTGATTGATGGACGGCACTTCTCCGACATTATCGACGTCAGGACATATCGTGGCGCTAACATTGACTCTGACCACTATCTGGTGATGGTTAAACTGCGCCCAAAACTATCCGTCATCAACAATGTTCGGTACCGACGACCGCCGCGTACGACCTAGAGCGACTGAGCAACCTGATGTCGCCACTGCGCGCGCACATCTCGAGGCAGCGTTGCCGGAAGAGGTGAGCTATGAGGCCCCTCTTGAGGACTGCTGGAATACAGTCAAAGCAGCCATTAACGACGCAGCGGAGAACAACGTCGGGTATATGGGTCGAAGTCGACGGAACGATTGGTTCGACGAAGAGTGCGAACAGATTCTGAGAGAAGGACGCAGCGCGGCGGTCGCGCTGCAGCAGACCCGGCAGAACGTGGAACGTTATAGACGGAAGCGGAGACAGCAGACCCGCCTTTTCAGGAGAAGAAACGCCGCCTGGAAGAAGCGGAGTGCGAGGAGATGGAACAGCTGTGCGTTCTCAGAATACACGCAAGTTCTATCAGAAGCTCAACGCATCCCGCAAAGGCTTCGTGCCGCGAGCGAAATGTGCGGATAAGGATGGAGCATCTTGACGGACGAACGTGTGTGATCGAAGGGAGAAGCAGCGAGAACATCTGAATGGCGCTGGAGTACAGGCGGTGAAAGTCAAGGCAGCAGGAGATGACTATGTCAGTTCAGCGGACGATGGAAGCCAACCAGCCCCACCTTGAGGGAAGTTAAAATGCCATTCAACAGCTAAAGACCAATAAAGCAGCTGGTAAGGATGGTATCGGAGCTGAGCTCATCATGATGGGCCGGAAAAGCTGGCCCGCCTGCACAAACTGTAGTCAGAATCTGGAAACCGAACAGCTACCGGAGGTGGAAGGAAGGGTTATATGCCCCATCTACAAGAAAGGCGACAAACTGGAGTGTGAGAACTTTCGAGCGATCACCATCCTTAATGCCGCCTACAAAGTGATATCCCAGATCATCTTCCGTCGTCTGTCCATTAGTGAACAGGTTCGTGGGTATAAACCGGCTTCGTTGACGGCCGCTCGACAACGACCAGATCTTTACTGTACGGCAAATCCTTCAAAATCCGGAATACCAGGTCCCAACGCACCATCTGTTCGTTGATTTCAAGGCGGCATACGACGTATAGACCGCGTAGAGCTATGAAAATTATGGACGAGAACAGCTTCCTGGGAAGCTACCAGACGATCAAAGCAACGGTGGATGGTGTCAAAACTGTGGAAGATTTCGGCGAACACTCCAGTTCGTTGAATCGCGCCGGGGACTAAGAAGGTGATGGACTTTCGTGCCTTGTTCAACATTGCGCTAGAAGTGTCATGCGAGCCGGGGTAACAGCCGGGTACGATTTTCAACAGATCCAGTCAATTTATTTGCTTCGCGGATGACATGGACATTTCGGCCGAACATTTGCAAAGGTGGCAACAAAGTTGGACTGGTGGTAATGCGTCAAAACAAAGTACTGCTTGTGGGCAGAACCGAGCGCGACAGGGCCCGCCTGGGAAGCAGGTGTTACGATAGAAGGGATACCTTCGAGGTGGTCGAGGAATTCGTCTACCTCGGATCCTTATAACGGCTGACAACAACGTTAGTCGTAGAAATACGAGCGCATCATCTGGAAGTCGGGCCTACTACGGGCTCCAGAAGAAACTGCGGTCGAAAAGATTCGCCACCCACCAAATGTTCATGTACGCCTTATAAGACCGGTTGTCCTCTACGGACATGAAACATGGACAATGCTCGAGGGGACTTGCAAGCACTCGGGTATTCGTGAGACGCGTGCTTAGAACCATTTTAGTGGCGTGCAAGAGAACGGTGTGTGGCGGCGAAGAATGAACCATGAGCTCCCCAACTCTACGCGAACCCAGTATCCAGAAGGTAGCTAAAGCCGGAAGTACGATGGCAGGACATGTTCAGAATGCCGGACAGCAACCCTGCATAGATGGTGTTCGCTTCCGATCCGGCGGTATGACGGCGTGGGCGCAGCGAGGAGATGGGCAGACCAGGTGCAGAACGCTTGGCGAGCGTGGGGCGTATCCGGATGGAGAGATGCGGCATAATTGCGTCAATAGTTGATTCATTATCATCTGTTTAGATGTTAACTAAATAAATGAATGAATGAGATCCAGAATTGGGTGTCCAACTCGCCTAGTTCTACAAAGTCTGGGAGAGGAAAAACTGGCGCGACGGTACATTTCGCCTGCGATAAACAGACGTCGTAGGAAGAGTTCTGGAAGTGATCTAGGACCCAAGTATGGACTTATTCTCGTTCTCAACAAAGCACCGTGAAGAGATGATGCCGTACTGGAGGAAAACGCCCTACGAAACGACTCCGCAAGCTGCGTGATGGGATTCTTCAATCCGCTCTGTTGTCGCGTTCACTATCCGGCGATATCATCAGACATCTCTGGCGCTCAAGTGTCTGGGACGAAGAGATCGAATCCGATTCCTTGTATCTGTGGAAGGTGGACAAGGTTGCCACAAGAAGAGGAGATCTGGATCCCCAGGTGATGCTATCTCGGCGGTGCGAGGTCCGCCGAAGTTGATTCGCTGGAATGCATCTTTACCGATGCTAGCAGCGAACGAGGGGCTGCATCGAATATCTGACAGTTGCGCAAGGAGAAGTCAACTGTAGTCTGGTGATGTCTCGGGCAAAAGTGGCACCGATTAACGCCAATCGATTCCCCGCCTGGAGCTGATGGAAGCTGTTCTAGGGCTCCAATGAGCCAAACCGTAATTCCTACAATATTAGTTGAACCATTTTCTGGATCGATTCCACCACCGTATGCAGCTTGCTCGATTCCGACCAACACCGCTACAAGCGGTCCTGTATACGAGTTGAGAGCAGGGTCTTCCGGACTCTAATGTTGGGCAAGTATGGACAGCCTTCAATAATTGCTTCACCTAACAGTGTTCCTATTCTCAGTGGATTAGCCCAATCGCGCAGCAGCACGACCCTCAATCTCACACTCACCGTGGGCGCAATGTAGGCTCTCCTCGACGACTTCCGTAAAGATAACCTTCAAATTTATTACCAGAATGCAGGCGATCAATTAATGTCCTGGATTATCACCTGGCCACTTCGACCAATGTTATGACGTAGTCGTGTTAAAGGAAACCTGACTCGATAGTCGCACACTCTGTAATCAAGTATTTGATTCCGGTTACGAGAGTACACCGCTGCGATCGTAGTTCACGAAACAGCAGAAAGTCTTCCGGTGGTGGTGTTTTAATCGCAGTAAGATGTGGTTTGAAGGCTAGAGTCATCGAAATTCTGAATGGGAACGCTTAGAGCAGATCTGGTGACCATCGTCCTGCAAGATCGCATCCTCATATTTGCGCTGTTTACATTCCTCCTGACAGAACTAGAGATCTGGTTTACATCGATACTCATTGCCACTCTGTTTCATTATAGTGGAAAATATGGCCTCAATCAACGAAGTTATTGTTCTAGGAGATTTCAATTTCGGTGTCCCATGGAAACCATCTCACAATGGGTTTCTTTATCCCGACGGCGCATTCCACTTTCCATTCCGGGCTTGAAAGCGTCGAAGCGGACGAGCATTGATCTAATTCAATCATAGCATCGACGCATCGTGCTTTCTACTGCGGTTCTTTCTCTTTGCGGAAGGAAGTTTTAATACTACCCGAAGCTTTTAATTTCAACGGTGCTTCTTAGCTATTTGTACCACTGATCCTTACGATCTTTGCAAGGACCCGTGCCTTCGTTTTACGTTGGACCCTTTGCGGAATCAAATTCCGACAAGCGATGGTAATCCTGCAGGGACACCGTTCTGGGAAAAAACCTCTTAGAAGGTCACGTCTCACGCTCAACAATGAGTATTAATAAAACAAGAGGAAGAGTCTTTGAATTCTCCACTTCCTTCTAAGAAACAAGGTTTCAAGACCGTCCTGCCAAAGCGCGGAAAAATAGAAGGAAGCTGGAGAATTCAGATATTCCTTCAAACTCTAATGTCGGAAATAATTTTCTCCTATCGAACTGAGCAATCAGTTCGATTTGATTTAATGTGAGCAAATCAGATCTGCCCAGGTGATTCGATTCATGTGAAGACAAAGGATCCCGCCGATTGTGGTATCTGTTGCCGATTTTTCTGGCTTTAGGAATGAGATTTTGAGTAACCTTCAGGGGATCAAGGTTTCATTTCAGATTGCTAGGAAGGGTGACTGCCGCGTTTTGCCGGGATCCTTTGACGATCAAAACGTCTTCTTCAGTTTAACTGAGAAGCGCCATAAATTCTTCACATACGACGACAAAACTGAGCGATTGTTCAAAGTCGTCTTGAAGTCTCCCCAGTGATGAAAATCACTGGATGTTAAATTGATTTCAATTACTTGGATTTTCACCAGTCCAAGTAATTAAGATGAAAAGAAATCCCATTCTGGTACTTCCAGAGGGCATTTCCAAGAATTTTATTTAGTTCATTTTAACAAAGTGAACTAAATAATATGAAAGACCTGTATTATGTCCCATGTCCTGTTACATGGGAACATTTCCCGGCCGAAATTCAAACCCCACCCAGTGCCGTAAGGTAAAAGTGGGTCATAAACAAACATTGTCACATAGTGCAAATGCATGATTTGTGGTGGAACCTCTCACGCCAAGGACACGCCTGTGAGAGAAGATTCCAATAAATTTAAATGTGCTAATTGTGGGGCAATCATAAATCCAATTTCTGGGAATGCCCTTCAGCAAAAGTTTTATTCCCGTGCAAAATTGATGACGGAAATTCAATCGGATCCCAGATTCGACGGGTAGAAATTTTCAAACGCTCAAATTTCGAAACCGGTTACCGGTCGAGCAATTCTTACCCACCACAATTCACAAACAAATTTTGCGCTCTCGTCAACGGGTAGCAACACTTCAGTAAATTCCAATTTTCCAATGTACCTACGTATGCAAACATCGCTGCTGGTAGACAAAATTTCTCTTCTCAAAATGAGGTTTATACCCATGTTCCAACAGAAACGGTCATGTTGCCGATTCGGTAGCATGACTGCTTCGAATACAACTGAACAATTGCATCACTGATTGATGCAATGTTCAACAATACCATTCCTGAAGCTGTTCAGGTTGGTATAAAGTACACAAAAATTGTTATCGACGACTCGTTTCAATGGATCCAAATAATGTGAAAGTTCTAAATGGAATGCCCGCTCTCTAAAGGGTAAGGAAGATGAATTATTCAACTTCCTTTCAGTTCATAATTGCATATTGCCATTATAACTGAAACGTATTTAAACCAGGACTCTCCATTAAAGAGATCCAAACTTATCTACAGAAATGATCGTCTTGACAGCGCCTGTGGTGGGTCGCCATTTCATTAATAGACGTATCAAACATAAATTATTTTCTTCGTTTGAAACCAAAGTTTTGAAACCTTGGAGTTTCTGTTGAAACAAATTTTGGACAATTTTCCTTCCGTGCGGTAAGACGCGCGGCTACAAGCGACCATGCTGAGGGTGGCTGGTTGATTCCCGTTGCCGGTCAGGCAATTTTCGGATTGAAATTGTCTCGACTTCCTGGGCATAAAAGTATCGTGCTAGCCTCGATATAACGAATGCAAAAATGGTACTTGGCTTAGAAACCTCGCAGTTAATAACTGTGGAAGTGCTAAGTCACTCTGACAGAATCAAGTTTCAAATGTCGCGTTTTCGGCACACTACTCGATACGGAGGCGGGGACAACTGTCATTTTGTTGTTTCAGCTTTGCTAAGTCGCAGCATGTAAAAAATAAAATGAGCAGTTGTGCGTTGCTTCTGTATCGAGTGGTGTGCCCCGAAAACGCGAGCACTTTGAAACGTGATTCTGTCAGGAGTATTATATGATCACTAAGCTGCGAGCGGCTCTGTCCCAGTGGGGATGTAATGCCAATGAAGAAGAAGAAGAATTTTCCTTCATTGCAGCCTACTTGCCTTTCAATACAATGGGCAGCAAAAGAATTTGTTGAAAGCTGATCATCAAATTCTGACTCGCAACAAATCAAAATTCTTCGTAATTGGTGACTTCAATCCAAACACCGTTCATGGAATAATGCTCAAAGCAATTCTAATGGTAAAATTTTATTTGAAGATTGTTCTGCGGATATTATACTATTCAATATCCCAATGGCCTACTGTTTTTCTTCCAGTCGAAATCCTTCTACAATTGATTTAGTTTTAACGATTCAAGTCAGCTGTGGCCAATTGGTAACTCATACTTTGCTGACTCGATCATCTTCCTGTGACATTTGAAATCTCACAGAAGCATTTATAATCCAATCAGCTCTACTTTTATATCTAGAGCTGATTGAGTTATATAAAACGTATATCGATAGGAATTTTGATGTTGATATTCCTCTCGATACCAAAAGTGATATTGATAATGCTCTCGTATCTTTGACAAATTTAATTGTCGAAGCCAGAGGCTGCAATTCCTAATATGAAATTAAATTCAACTCCATTATTATTGACGACGATCTTCAGCTACTGATCCGTCTTAAAATGTGAGAAGAAGATACCAAAGAACTCGGATCCACTTGAAAGTTTTTGGCGAGATTTAAAAATGAAATTAAAAAACGTTTCACTTCTGAGAAATACCAACTTTGAGAATAATGTCTCAGTTGGATCCCAGTTCGAAACCCTTTGAAATTAACAAAATTCTTAAAAACCTCAAAGCCAATTCCAGCGCTTAAGAGGAAATAAAATTTTATTAACAAATGGCGAAAAGGCTCAAAAACTTGCTCAGCAGTTCGAGTGCCCATAATTTTAGTCTAGGTCTCACTAGTCCAATTGAGGATCAGGTTACTCGGAGCTTCGAAGCCATTCTCAATCAAGAGATGTTTTGACCCTTCGTTGGGAACTAATTTGGATGAAGTGAAATCTATTACTAGAAAATTTAAAAATATGAAAGCCCCGGTGATGATGATGTATTTTCTCATACTTATCAAAAACTTCCTGAGAGCTCTTTATCCTTTTAGTTAATTTATTTAACAAATGTTTTCAATTGGCATACTTTCCAGATAAATGGAAAAACGCCAAAGTTGTTCCAATTTTGAAGCCGGACAAAAATCCAGCTGATGCTTCATTCCAATCAGTTTGCTTTCTTCAATAAGCAAATTGTTTGAAAAGATTATTTTAAAGAGAATGATGGTTCATATTAATGACAATTCTATTTTCGCTGATGAACAATTTGGTTTTCGCGTTCAACCACCCATCAGTTATTAAGAGTAACGAATTTAATTCGGCTCAACAAATCTGAAGGATATTCGACTGGAGTTGCTCTTTTGATATAGAAAGCATTTGACAGTGTTTGCATGAAGGTTTGATTGTAAAATTGATGAATTTTAATTTTCCTCTGTACATCATTAAACTGATCCAAAATTATTTATCAGATCTCACTGCAGGTAAACTATCAGAATACTATGATAGATTACCTGTAAGAGCTGGTGTCCCCAAGGCAGCATACTGGGGCTATATTGTACATTTTTACTTCACTTACCTGATTTACCACCAGGGTGTCAAAATCTTTGTTTGCAGATGACACGGCCTTTCAGCCAAAGGGCAAGCTTCGTGTCATTGTATGAGATTCAAAAAGTTTGGATATTTTCTCCTTTTACTTGCAAAATGGAAAATTTCCAGATATTCAAAACTCGACTTATAATTTTCCCACATAAGCCGAGAGCTTTTTTGAAACCTTCTAGCAGAAATATAGTCACTATGAATGGGGTTCCAATTAATTGGTCTAGCAAAGCTAAATTTTAGGACTTCTGAATCAAAATTAACTTTAAAAATCACATTGAGGCCTTCGACCAAATGTAACAAATATATTAAGTGTCTATATCCACTTATAAACAGAAAATCAAAACTTTTCTTAAGAACAAACTTTGATTTACAAACAAATTTTAGACCTGCCATGTTGTATGCTTGCCAATATGGACTAGTTGCTGCAATACCAGAAAGAAGGCACTCCAGAGGATTCAAAATAAATTTTGAAAATGATTCTGAAGTTCTCCGTGGTATAGTACCAATGAACTTCATAGAATTTCTAATATTGAGACATTGCAACAAATGTCCAACAAAATAATTTCAATTTTAGACAAAATCGTTGCAATCTTCTATTGCAACGATTAATCTATTACCCTTAGTATAAAATAGGTTAAGTTTAGTTTAAGTTGAAAACATTGTAATTCACATGGTTCAATTCAACCAGAGGAAAAATTCTAACTGCCAGAGGCAATTGAAATATTAATAATAATAACTAAAAGTAACATAGCAAATAAGGATATAGTGTAAGAAAACGGAACACCTAGTCTAAGAGATGAATACATGTATTAGATAATTAGCAAATAAAGTTAGTTAAAAAAAAAAAATCATAGCATCCTGCCAGTGAGTGAACAGCCTTGCTCAGATGGATACCAAACAACGATTGAGGCGATAGTTGCTGCGTAAATAACGAGCAACAGTGTTCTAGCCATACTGTATGTATCCAGGAAGCTACGACTGAGCATTTTGTAACGCTTGCTCTACTAGAATAAAACCAAAACACATCCGATGTTCTGCTTTATTCACTCTGTTTTCAAGTTGCTGGGATGGAGAGAAGTATCAAAGCCTCCCATTCAGTGTATCAGAGTTCCATTCTCATAGCGGATATAATTTTCCAAATATCTAAAAGATTTTTCTAACAGCGTGTGGTAACAACACTCATTGTTAGGTTACCAAGTGATTTCCTCGCTCAGTTGTCTCCCATTGGTGAGTAGTGAAGATCTTTAAACATTGAATCAATGAACGCCAATTTTCACGACCTAGAGAGCATCAGCGATTGGCCGCAGTAGCATCAAGTTGGCATGAATTTAGCCGATTTTACTCATGATCTGATTTTTCAATGCCTGTTCGGGCATTGAAGTTAATCGACAGCTCGGCGCGGCGACGCTAGTTCAAATTAATCACGTCTTAAACGAAAATCTACGCAGTTTGGACCTATGTTTTGTGAGTGCCAGAGACGTGCTCGCATCTACATGACCCCTGCTCCTTTGGTCAAAATCGTCCGCATCATCCACCTTTAGTTTCTCTTTTCCGGAGAACTTGGAAAACGACTTCGACGATTTTCCTGTTCCGTAGCGGAAAGCCGACCACGAAAGTATTGTCGAAGTGTTGGGAAGTATGGGAGTTCATATTCTCCAACGACATCGAGAATGCTGCTCTTACTTTTCGCACGTCTTGGCCTGCGTAATCGAAAGGCACGTCCCTAAAAGATCAACAATAGAGATTCTCATCCCTCTGGCAAACAAAGGAGGTTAAAAACTGAAATCCACCAAAGAGCTGCTCTTAGGAAATACACGAAACATCGAACTTCTACTTAGTCCTACTATGTGAGATTGAACTACGATTATAAGCGACTCAGTCGTTTATGCTACTCCCAATACCTAAGAAACGTCAATCGAAGCTTAAAACCCATCCGAAGACTTGGAATTTTGTGAACAAACAACGGAAGAATCTGGTCTTCCTTCGACAATGACTATTACACGGTGAGGCCGCTTCAACTCCTAAGGACATTTGTCGTCTTTTTCGTTGAAGTTCTCTGACGTTTTCATCGACAGGCAGCTGTCCACGACGAAGTTACTCTCGCAGCGAATAACGTTCCACTGTTCGGCCAAGCACTGAGCAATATCGACATCGACGCCGAAATGATCTCGACTACAGCTTCACGACTCAAGCTTTCATTCCTCCGGCCCTGATGGTGTCCCTCTGCATTCCTGAAGAAACACATTTCTAGCTTCTAACACCTCTGCTTGCGCTGTTTAGCTATCTATCTCAATGGTCACTTCCTGTTCACAAAGGAAATAGACGAGACGTGGATAATTATAGAGAATAACGTCCTAGCTCCATTTCAAAGCTGTTCAGATTTGTAATCATGGAACCTCTGCTTTCTCTGCAAACATTAGTCCGAAGACCAACATGGGTTTACGATCGGCCGCTCACAACTGCTTGTTGTGCCTTACTTCATATATTACGAATGCATGAATGACAGGGCGCAAACGGACGTAATATATACCGACTTATCCGCCTTCGACAAGCTGAACCACTCTATCGCTATAGCAAAACTCCGAAGGCTTGGAATATGTGGCTCTTTCTTAGAATAGCTCCGTACATACGCTGACTGGACGCCGGCTGTCGGTCTCCGTCGGCGAATGCACATCTGACGATTTCCGGCTTCATCAGGGAATACCACAAGAACCACCTAGGACCTGATTTTCTTATTATACTTCAATGACGTGAACTTCATAATTAAATGTCCAAAGCTTTCATACGCTGACAGTTGAAGATGTTCCTCCGGATCAACTCGATAAACGATTGTCGCTTTTGCAGAATCAACTACTATTATTTTCTGGCTGGTGTTCCATCAACCGAATGGTGTCAACCCGATAAAGTGCTCTGTGATTACGTTCTCCCGGAAAAAAGAACCATTTCGATTATAAGCTACTTGACTCCACCCGTGGCACGAGCTATAACAACGGTTCCGACAGAATCGAGTCGTACGCCGATTTTTACGTTTGCACTACGTAAACTTCCATGGAGGATCCACAACGTCTTCCAAACTATGAATCGCGATGTCAGTTGATACATTTGGAACCGCTTCGACACAGTAGAGAACAACTCGAGCTCTTCTAATTGCTGACATCTTGCAAGCCGAATTGACTGTAGCTCTATCCTGAATCAAATTAGCATCAACGTCCGTTCCAGAACACTACGAATGGCGCAATGCTAAGAATGCCTTTCAGCCGAACTACTTGCATGCATGAATGCTATCAGCGGGTTGTAGAGAACTTCAATCGTGTCTCAGCTTTGTTCGACTTCTTCCCGACAGACGCTGCCGCCGTGTCTACCAGTTCTTTTCAGCAGTGAACTACGTAAAGACTGATATGTTTTGTAAATTGTTTTAAATGTATAACTTTTAGTTTTTTATTCGCCCAAATATTTTTTATCACACCATCATTGGGACAAATTAGTCTGTTGATGTAGCAACAATAAATAAATAAATAAGCAATTCGTTGCTTTCCGGGTCGGAGAAATCCAACGCAGCTCAACATCGCAGACGTGGTAACAAAGTGGAGAAAGGAGGTCTGCCGTTGCAAAGTGATGGTGAGTGGTTCAACGGACCGTCTTCTCTGAATCGGCCACAAGAAGAGTGGCCAGCGGCGAGAGCCAAAGAGACGGATGTTTAGCAGAGGGGTTGTAATGTTCCACGAGGTGATCGACTCCGAGCCGATTTCTCGCTGGAACTGTTGCTGAATCGCCAGCGTATTACGTTTATCGCCAAATACTAGCTACGGCGAAGCAACGGCGGTCGATAGAAGCGACTGCAGTTACACTTGGACAAGAAGAGCTCCAGCAAGCGAAACGATTAGCTGACGTACAGTGATGGATTTTCCGGACAGATGGACTAACGATTGACCCAAAGTGCCAACCGGGCGAACGAGATGGAAAGCTTAAAAGGGATGCCGGTATATAAAAGCTCGCCGGTATTGGACGAGAAGGCGTTCTGCGAATGATGGTTGGATTGCGAAATCCGAGAGTTCCCGACAAAGCACCGATCATTCTGTCACGGTTCCACGCGTCACTTTTATGCTAATCCAGCACTACCACGACCAGCTCGGGAACCGTCTTTTGAGATGAGGCAGCGGTTCCAGATTCCGAAAATGCGTCGAACAGCCAGGTAGTGAAAAATGCGTCTGGTGTAGAGTGAACAAGTGTCGCCACGTTCACCGAGGATGGCTCCACTTCATGTCGAACGAGTAACATCTCATCGTTGGCCATTCAGCTCCGTCGGCGTCGGTCCGGTGAAACTCAGTTGGGTGTACAAAAATGAATAACGCAATTGATTCTATTATCCATTATTGATAACAAATTCTATGTCCATTTATCCCAGACTAACAAACCCAATTAAAACTGCCTTCAACGACAGGAGTTGCAGATAGTATATAAAAGTGAGAACACTCTACGTGATTTACTCTGCAATCTAAAGGAACGAGTACACCGAAGAGCAGTAGAATCTATCAAATTCTTGTGATGACTGTTCTGCAGTTTACATCGGTCAGATCCGCCGCAAAATAAAAGTACGTTTAAGGAACATAAAAATGCTGGAATCACACAAAACAAACGAAATCGACGTGGCTTACATAGATAAACTATGGTCTCAACATTAACGGGAGAATTCGAAATTGTTAAAACAGTGAGAAAACTCCCAGCTCAACGCTTCAAGTCTGTTCATACAAATGCCAAAGAACGCTGATGAATGAAGACGATCTCCATCGTATTCACCTTTCGGCCTGGCCGAAATAAACCTTCCTAACTTCAATTGCAACCGAACGTGTACGAGCAACGTACGAAAAAGTCAGTTGGACATGTCCTGATGATGGCAACATCGCGCGAAACCGGTCGACTAAAAGGTAATTTTTAAATCTTAGTTGACGAGTGTAAAACGATAAATGTTATGTCTTGTCTCGCGTCGCGTTTTTAATACCATAACCACTTATGTAAATAAGTCGGCTGGACAGAGTAAGCAGAATAACTTATTAATAACAAACTTAATTATCCAGTTATATGTAACTAAAATTTTTATCATTCTGGTGAATTTACAAGTCAACATAGCAAAATGATAACCGAAATGAATTCCATTCAAAATACGAATCGGCAATCAATTAGGATAAATACAGTTCAGTCTCTTTTATTGAATACATTTTGTTTTCAGTTGGACCAATTAAATAATAGGCTTGGGTTAGTTTCTCTCTTATATTATCAATCATTAGGTTAGCTAGCAACCATGCTGTAAATCGATTTCGGTTATGGTTTATTCAACTAAACCACAGCCTTGCATTTCACAAGAATGTTTCATGTTTTCATATGCATTCTCAGACTAATATTCTTTTCTTCTTCTATATACATAAAATGAATTCTGTCTGTCTGAACCTTATAGACTCGAAACTACTAACGAATGATCGAAGTAAAATTTGATGTAAAGTTTTGGGGTCGGAAGGTTCTTAGGTGGTTCGAGCCCCTCCCCATTGGAAAGGGGGTTCTCCTACAATGAAACTGAAATTTCTGCATAACCCAAGAACTAATCAGAAAATAAATCAATTTAGAGCGAAACGAAGTTCGTCGTTCTGCTAGTTAAACTATTTGGGCTACTGTGGTCCATTAACACCTTCCAAAGGATTTTCTATTTCATTTCGATATTCCAGAGGTCGACCTCCTTTCAACATCGATTATTGGAGGTTTGACTGCAGATGATCTTGCACCCTTGAATAAGCACATGCCCTTGGATCGATAATCGATTATCGACGTTACGTTCTGGAGCCCTGGCCAAACGAGTAGCTAACTGGAGGGTAGTGATGGCTACACTCACAGCGACCACCTCGGTTCGTCACAGTCGACTATACGACCAGCATTCAGCGGACGGAAGAAGGGCGAGGCCTAGTCCTCGTATGTGGAAGACATCACTTCGACGACGAGGTGTTTGAGGCCCGCCGCAGACTACTCTCGGTCTGAGTGGCGAAGCTGGTAACAGTCTCTCGCGTGCATCGTCCGCCAGCCATAGGAAAGGTCCACCCTGGGATGGCCAGGCTACTGGTGGACTCAAGCAAGTGCGAACTGCGCCTGCCTACCACGGGCAGGAGGCGGATGCAGCGCGCACAGAAGAGGAGCGTGTTGAACGACGGGTGCGTTCTGGCTCTGGAGCCGCTCTGAAGACTGAGATTAATCAAGCAAAGCCTGCTTCGAGGGCCTGTGTCAAAGTGCCAACGCGAATCCATGGGGTGACTATAGGGTCGTAATGGCCCAAGCGTGGGCGATGCCCTACAGAGCGGTCTCCAGAGATGCTGGAGAGGATCATCGAGGGCTCTTCCACGTCACGACCCAAGCCCCTGGCCTCCTTCGTGGAGCTGCCAGGAGCCAGGGTGTGACGAGGAAGAGTAACGAACACGGGGATTGCACAGTCCCTTAGTGTAAGGGCGCCAGGACCGGTATGGCCGAACCTGGCCATTAAAGCGCCTGCCGAGGCTCCGAGATGTTCAGATCTATCGGCTGAGTCTGGACGAGGGAGTCTTCCTAAGCATGGAAAGGCAGCTTGGTCCTGCCCAAAGGCGGAAAACCACGAGATCCGTCGGCATATAGACCAATATGCCTGCTGATATGGGGAAGGTGCTGAGAAGATCATCCTCAGGCTTGTGTGATACGCACGGAGGGTACGGATGGTCTATCGAGTAACCAGTTTGCTTCGAAAGGGTATCGACCGTAGACGCTTCTGTCGGTTACCAAATCCGCGGAGATAGCTATCCAGCGAAAGGAGGAGTTCCTATTGTGCAGTAGTGACTCTCGACAGGAATGCTTCAATAGTGCCAGTTGGGCGCTATTGCAGATGCCGCCTCCGTCTTGAATTCCAGTACCTGTACAAGATTCTCAGGCTCTTCCAGAATCGAGTACTGGTATACGCGAGAGGCGGGTCGAAGTGTGTAACATAATCTCAGGGGTTCCCAAGGTTCCATACCGGTCGTGTTATGGAACGTCAGTACGAGCGTGTCTTGAGGTTGAAGTTCCCGGTGGGCGTGGTAATCGTTGGCTTCGCTGACGATATTACGCTGGAGGTCTACGGCAATCGATCAAGAGGTGGAGTTGACTGCAGCCCACTCGATCGCAATTGGGAGGAGTGGATGAGTTCAGGAAGTTAGAACTGGCTCACAAGACTGGTGGTTGTTGTTAACAACCGAAAGTCGAGCAGCAAGCGGTGATAAGGGCAGGCAACTGCACGATCCTCAGACACTCAATCAAACTCTTGGGTAATAATCGACGATAAGCTCACCTTTGGTAGCCACTCAATTACGCCTGCAAGCGTGCCTCCACAGCTATATTGCGGCCCATGATGTCCAATGCTCTGCGGTTTATGCCAGCAAGCGCACGCTTCTGGCTAGCGTTCTCTGTCCATACTGAGGTATGGGGGCCACGGGCACGGCTCGTATTAACTGCTACAGAACGAAGTTAGAAGTACGTATAGGCTCATGTGCCTAAGGAGCGCGTACCGTACCGTGTCGCGATGCACTCTGCGTCATCACCGGTATGATGCCTAGACATCGTTATCGGTGGTAGACGGTCTTGAAATGCGCGGCACGAGAGGCATCCGCAGACTGTCATTGCTCAATGGTCAAATGGCAGCGTGCGTGGGACAGTTCCACTAATGGAGATGGACATGGGTTGATCCGGAGATAGGTACGTGGGTCAGAGGCGCCATGGGGAAATCACTTTCCCTGACCCAGGTCCCACAGGCCATGGTTCTTCAGACAGTCCACCGGTTCGGAGACTCGGCCTCGCCGAGTGTCCGGTGTGCGTTGGTTTAGAGAACGGCGGAACACGTGTTGTTCGTGTGCCCGCGTTTGCTGATGCGTGATCACACTTGCCAGTGGTCTGGACTACCCACGAACCTGGTTCGGAGGATGTGTAAAGATGAAGTTGGCTGGAACGCCGTTTTATCGGCTATCGTCCAATCGTCTCAGGCTACACAGAAGGTGGCGCGTGGACTCGAGGGATGGCTGTTCAGGCGCAAATAAGAGGTGGTCCAAGGGTTCGAGTCGGCTTCGGGTCATACCGGTGCCCTGTGGTCAACTCGATCCTTTTATCGAACAAGTGGCCGCGTGAAAACAACCTGGTATCGTCGCTTTGCGGCGTCGGTCAACCGGCGGGTTCCGAGCCGAGGACGGAAAGGGTCCTCGTCAAGGCTGGGCGAGGCGGCACCGCGTCGCAAGTCCTCTTTGTGCTGGCGAATAGGCCCTTCGCAGAAAGGTCATTGGGGTGCGCGCATCATCATTCTTGATACCAGTCGTGCAGAGGAAGCAGGCGCGTCGACCCTGCCCACCTTCCGAGGACATAGGGCGTGGTAAGGCCACCTGGAAAGCCGGCAATCCGCTCGATACCATAGTGTTCTTCTAAAAGCGAGTCACGATGTTCGATGCTGCAAGGACACGCATAACCTCGAGGGTGCGTTATGCACTGTACTAGCATTACTTTCTGGTACCGAAGGGACGATGGGCAAGGCAAGACGGTTTAGGCTGGTCGGGATGCAGTCGTGTCTTCCTCATTGGAGGTGCCTAACCAGCACTTCCTGGTCAACCCAGGATGTCTGTTGAGCAGATTCCCTCCATTGTTTAGGAAGAAAAAAAAAAAAACTGCCCTTGGATCATATGTTTCCAGCTGCAAGGCCATTTTAAGTACTTATTAAACTCAGATACATGTTTCATTATTCAACAACACCTGAAATGAAAGTTAATAATTAGAGTATAAAACAGATGGACAATTTCAATTTTTGTGGAAATCCCTGTGTTGACAGAGAAATAAACAAAACAGATAAATATCGTTAGTAACGAGGAAAATCAGTCTGCTTGAACAAAAATTTCAGTTCAGTGTTTGGAAACAGCTCCTGTCATCATTAGCATTGGGTACATTTAGCAGAATAGTTTGAATTGTTGACATCTTCGCGATCATTTTTCAAGCCTACGATCTGGCATTCATCGCTACAAACCAGCGCGTGGCGATCAAATTTTCAAAATATCAAGTAGCTTTTTTGCTACAGGTATGCTTTATTGAGGGCGCTATCTGGCGCTTATTTTTTGCGTCGAAAAATAAGCGGATGAGTAATAATGCGCTGCATATATTTGAAAGAATAGAATGCTTAGCCTGATATCTGAACGACGCGAAATTTAGAAGAAAATACAAATTTGTATTGATAATACATTTTGTTATTATTCGTTTATCAGTTAATCACATGATTGATAACTAATATCAAGATGATAATAAGGATATTCTGCTATCAGGATATTATTTCAGTTATCTGCCTTGCTCGGGTACAGAGAAACGTTGGGTGGCAGTTTCACATGCATGGCTATTAGCAGTGCACCTGGAAGTGTCACAGTCTCACGACCTATCGTCATCAAGGTCATCACCCGTTTCCAAGTAAGTTTGCATGCCAGTCAAATATTCTCGACCGCGCACTCGAGATCAAACGTGAGATGATCAGTGTGGGAAAGATCAACGAAGAATTTGAAGCCGTAAACGTTGACTACGCCTGATATCATACCGGAATCCACACATAGACATTTGAGAATGGATGATACGGTCAGTGAAAGCAATCGGATTCAAAAAATCAAGATTCTATTTAATATTTTGGAATTTTTTATTTTCATTAATCGTCTGGGTGGATTAATCTGCTTTTCGAATGTTCAAATATGTTTCAGAAGAGTTACAAAACGTCGCTGTGAGAAGTCCGTCCACAAAATTGCTTGATTCCAAAACCGTTGACAAATCCCAGCCGGACCTCACTGGAACTCAGTGTGGGATCTGTGGTCCATCAACATTGTCACGAGTGCACTTCGAAAATTTGAATTTTGGAACAGTCTTAGTTAGCGATTTTCGGGTATTTTTGTTTCATAGTAGAGTAAACAATATAACTAGCTAATGCCATCTTAAACTTGTACAGGCCTGTGAGTCACTTTTTAGTGACTTGGTCACTATTTGAGTCTGGTCACTAAAAGTCACTATTTGCATCAAAAGTCACTAAAGTCACTATTTTTCGAAAATGGTCACTAAAGTCACTATTTTACACTGCCTGTTGTAAAGAAGTTGTAAATAAAAATCATTTGTACCTATTATTATCAACCAAATCAAATATGAATCTGGTAGCAATAGATAAATTTGAAAATATGCACAAAAAAGTTCCAAGTGTGTTGGAAAATCTTGGGTTATTTCTATTCATGTCGTATAATCTTTTCTTCACAAATGGAATTTGTTAAAATGCGAATTTTGAAGCCTGTAACTACTTAAACTAAATCGAAAACAAAATCCGAAAAAGTGTGCACGGAGCCGGCCTGAAAAAATTTATCCGATGTTCGTTCGAATTCGGCCAATCCAAAAAACAGCACTTTTTCGATTTTTTTAAAATTTTAAAAATACTTAAAGGCGTCAAAATATGAGTTCTTTGGGAAGAGTTGACCTTAAATAAGCCAAAAGAATTGATTGCGAATAAAAATTTTGACGAAAAGGTCAATTGAGGTAGAATTGATGATCATTGGAACCAGAACCACGTCTGTTGGTGAGCGTTGATCAAAGATAGTGAATCAGCCTCTGGTTCATCGCATGACAAACATGATTGATGTTTCTCAACGTCAGGAAGAATTAGGTTCTGCAGCATGACGTCACAATGAATTAGGTTCTCGTCAATGAACTTTTTGACAGTTCAGTAGTACTCACTATGACTCGACGAGGACTCGACAAGTTCGGAGTTCGTTATTGGTTGGCTGCCCCAGTCAAACGCGAAGTACTACTAATCTGTCATCAGTTTGAGGTTAGATACAGACGCTGCAGAACCTAATAATGAGCGATAAGGGCGTGTTGGTTGTGGAATGGTTGTTAAATCCGTTTATGATTTTAAATCCGCCTTGCAACTTATGAATAAATTAATTCTAGCACAATCCACTTGCCACTAAAAACTTTTGATTGAATATTTCAAAAATATCATTTTTATAAAAGAAAATTCGTTTATTAACAGTTGAGAAAAGATATCAAAAGCTAGTATGGAGGTGAATAAATTGTTCGGATTTTTAAATCTGAATAAAACAAAAAAATTGATTTAATGATTTTTAAATCGAATTATTGGCCATTCATTTTAATTAACTTTAATACAAAGTCTGTCACTAGAAATTAAAATTTATTAGAATTGCTGGATTTCTAATACGAGACCATCGTTTGATTGATTTCAAACCTTTCCTAGAATGCCACGTCGAGCTGAAAATCTCAAAACTTCGTTTAGCTGGTTAATGAACCATTGTTTTATTATATTATATTTTTAAAATTTCTTCATTATTTTAATTATTTTTATATTTTTCAAACAAATGGTCCTACCATACTTCCAGTCTAGGAATCCAATTAGATTTATATTTTATATCATTCTTTGGCTATAACAGAAAACTTCGAGCTCATATTGAATAACAAATGTTGATTTGTAATATCAGCATAACTTTGGGACTCAACTTGTCACTTACCCGTTCAGTGACGTATATCCCTTCTTGTGGTATGCTACTTGATATGAGGTACCATGGCCACATCGCAAGCTCCTGATCAGATCCAACAGACCATCCTTAACTCCGTGGTGCTTGAAGTGTCGCAGTCCACTGGCATCTTGCTTCCATCCTCTCCCTCCTTACGATGAGGATGGGCGTGTCCAGTAGCAGTAATCCTTATGCTTTTGTTGTCTTTGCCTTTTCTTGATTCCGATAGCATTCTAGATATGGATTTAAAAATAAAACACTTGTTGCAAACTGAATTATACCGTAACAATGCTAATGCAACTTAGCTCTATACCAGGTTCAGAACTTCATACAAAAGTCACTATTTGGTCACTTTTCTACAATTAGAAGTCACTATTTGGTCACTTTTTCATCATCTTGTCACTAAAGTCACTATTTTGAACCATTCATCGCTTACCAGCCCTGCTTGTAGAAAATCTCAATCATGATAAACATTTGGTGATATTGTACTGCCGAAAAACTCATGAGGCAAATCGCTTTTAGCTGGCAGCTCTTAGGAACAATGCACCACGCGTCGGCGATTTAAATTTGGTATGGAAAGTCCGTGAGACGCATAGTACATCAGACGTTTTGCTTCACCAAAATTTTGGATGTTGCATCAAAATGTGCAAAATTTCAGGTTTTCCTACCTTCATATAGATTATATTGACACTTTTTTGCGATTTTAGGATTTGCAGGACTAACTGAGTAAATACTCATTACTGAAATATCTCTGAGTGCTGTTGAAAATCTCTGTGAATCTTCACAGATTTGAGTAGAACGATTTACTCGGCTTTATTCATATGATAGTGTCTTGTATTCGACTCGACTTTCTGAGAGCTCTAAATAGTTTAATTATAAAAAATCCATTGGATAAAAGTTGTAGGATTGTCCCTTACCTGAAACTTAGATCCGAATTTTGTATCCTTCATGCTTCCTTCGTTCCGTTCACTTTTTTGCATTGGAGTAGGAACTCGTAGGAAGTAAAAGCGCTCCACAACTTGATTCATATCAAATAGGTATTCTATAACTCATATTAAAACTCGAAGCCTGAATATGATTACCAACATTGCGTCTGGAGCGGGTTTGACTATGTTTTATGATCCGAGCGACTGTCGCTCTACTTCTGTGCAATGAATTCCTCATAACGTAGCACAAAATAAAATACGTACGAGATACCATGTTACTCAAATAATCCAACCATTCATTACTTATCGTTAAAATATTCTGACGCAGACTCTGCCAGCTTGCGCCCCTCAACTTGTCCTCGAGCCCTGCGCGGATGCATCTTCTTGCGATGCGAAGCTTTGTTGGCATTCGAGTTGAACGTTCGTCAGAAGTCACAACTGTACAGGCTGACCCCAGTGTGCGATGCCATATGTTCCTGAAAGAAAAAAATAATTCATTGATGTTTAACAATATTTGTGGTTTATATTGATCTATACCTTCAATGTGATTTCCTTGAAACCCTTGCCACAAACCGAGCATACAAAGTCTCCCATCTCGTGGTTCTTCATGTGGTACCGATAGGAGATCGCGTTTTACATTCCTTGCCAAATTTCACACGTTTGCGTTCCTGAGTGCAGTCGCATATGGTGGGACAGTTTTCCGGTCAGGCGTTACACCGGGCACTGCACTGGGTTTTTGCGGTTTCTTCTTCGGGGATACATCGTGCGTTTCAAGATGCGACCGATACGAGGAGTAGATGTTGAACGTTCTGGCACAGAATACACCATAGTTCAGCTCCTTGGTATGGATCGTCTTGTGGTGATACTTCGAATTAGCTTCGCAGATGAAGATTTCTTGTTGAAATTTCTGCACAACCACCGCAGTTGATGCGTTCGTGGTCTTAAGGAACTTCAGATGCGTAAACATCTTAGGGCACATGCTGCATTTGAGCGTTTCAATTCTGCGTGCGTGATTACTATCCATGTGGCCTAAGATTCAGTATGGTAAATTTTATGCAAATTTTGCACTGAAGCTGGTTGGTAACCAGTGGAAAGAACATGATCGATGAGTCGTAATTATTGAATCTCAAATCACAGCAAAAACATACGCGAGCTTTGAATGCTCCTTAGTTAGTGCTTTTGCAAACTTCCAAATGACTCGAATTTCTTGTGGACGAATCACCTCAAGGTTTATGTTTTCTGCGATCATCTTTTCATTGTCCACAGCTCGAGATCGGCGCTTCGTACCAGTTCCTTCGTTGTCGGATTCGTCGGATCTTCTCATGTCGGGCTAATCCCTTTTCGTAGAAAATTTTCTAGATGCACTTGACAATTGTATAGCTTGCATCCCTGTTGTGTACACCTCGTTGTATGTGTTGCAGTGCGTCCGATGGGACAGGCTCGAGATTGTGAGCATTTGAACGATTCGATTCAAATGGTATCGTATATTCCTCAAATCAGGAAACGTTCGAGATGCTGGTTAAACACAATACAGTTGCTATTGTGGTCTTCCATTGAATGTTCATGCAGCTCCTTGATGGTGGTATATCGCACCGCACATTGAGTATCATTCAAGTAAATATGTTTACGAAATATATTTTTGATTGCCAGCTTTTCTTCTTTTGTTGCCATGGATGTTTTTTGCGTTTGAACAGTCGCCCGGCTTCTTCATCAGTATTACTTCCATCTGAATTCGTATATTCTGAATCGGAATGCTTGTAGTCTTCGTCGCCTGCGTTTGAACTCATCGTCCTCAATTTCAGATTTGACGTCATCGTCGTCAATAGGATCTAACTTTCAGGGTCGGAGCTTTTTCTATTTTTCGATACCATCTGTTTCAATGCACACCTTTTCGTCGTTTTCGCACCTTCAATTTCGTTTCTACTTGATCGGATTAATTCACCTTCTTCATCGCCTTCTGCTTCCCATAAATTCTTCAGCGGTGTTGCCAATTTCCTGTTTGATCTCCAACAGTTGTATGTGCGTAAACTGATGGGGTCAGTTCCTCCACTTCACAATAGAATAGATGTATTCTTCAATTTGGAGCCAACATGAACGGCAGATGACGCTCTGAAGGTATTGATGCTCAATAATTTAGATGTGAATTGAATTTCACACTTATTTTAGATATACTTACGCCGAACCAGAAATGCTTGTCAATGGCATTCCTTTTTATTCTCGCTAACTGTGAGGGCTGATCATCGTAATCAATTGCTTTGCCAAAGTCAAACAACGAACATTGTAATCTTGTAAATGTGCGACCTCGTGCTCGTTAAATAGGCCTAACGATCCTTGTGACACCCTGAACATTGGAAAAAGAAAATTGATTGTTTTACCATGATTCATAACTGTGGGATGACTGTAGATGTTAAACATTTTGTTTTAAAAGTCACTATTTTTGTCGCATACATTTCTCGAACATTTTTTAACTGAGCAAGGCCGAATAGCCCTGAAACTTGTAACGGTAATGAATCTCTCTCAATATATGCTTTTACCAAATAGATGGGAACATTTTTTCTGCTGACTAACCCCTTAGGACAGGGCCTCCCTTAGCCGTGGTAAGATGCGGGCTACAAAAGCAAGACCATACTGAGGGTGGCTGGGTTCGATTCCCGTGCCTAGACAATTTCGGAAAATTGTCTCACTTACCCTGGGCATAAAGTATCATCGTTAGCCCATGATATACGAATGCAGAAATGGTATCCTGGCTTAGAAACCTCGCAGTTAATAAGCTGTGGAAGGCTAATGAACACTAAGCTGCGGGGCGGCAATGTTCCGAATATGGGGACATAATGCAAGAAGAAGAAGAACCCTTTCAGGACGATTTTTTACGTGGATCTAACGTACTGATTTGGAGGTTTTGTTTTGATCCTGCCAAAACTTGTATAGAAAAACCAGATTAATCCACCTGGCGGCGAGATGCCTTTCTAATAACATTAGAGTAATGTCAAAAACTCCTTTGGGGTCCTAGCAATACGTAACTTCT
>NC_085139.1:252639004-252666762 GCF_024139115.2 Armigeres subalbatus | reverse complement strand
CTAGAAGTTACGTATTGCGTGAGATGTTGGAGATTATATTTTGAGTGGTTTAGTTGTATTGATTGATAAGTTGATTTGATTGGATTTGGATTGATTTGATTGGATTTGAGATTGGATTTGATTGGATTTGGATTGATGATTGGATTGATTTGGATTGGATTTGGATTGATTGGATTGGATTTGATTGGATTTGGATTTGGATTTGATTGATTTTGGATTGATTGATTGGATTTGGATTGGATTTGGATTGGATTTGGATTGGATTTGGATTGGATTTGGATTGGATTTGGATTGGGATTGCTTCGCAAGTTCCTTCAGGAATTTCTCCAAAATGTCTTCCAGCAATTCCTCGGCAAGTTTTTCCACAAAATCCTCCTTCAGAAATTTCTTTAGAAGTTTATGTTTTGTTTCGTAAGTTTCTCAAAAAATTCCTTCGAAAGTTCCTCCAAAAATTCCTTCGTTCATTCCTCCAGGAATTCCTTCAGAAGTTCCTTCAAGAATTCTTTCGGAGTTCCTTCAAGAATTCCTTCTGAAGTTCCTTCAGAATTTCGAAGTGTCTTCAGGAATTCTTCGAAGTTCCTTCAGGATCCTTGGAAGTTCCTCCAGCAATTCCTCCGGAAGTTCCTCCTGGAATTTCTCTCGAAGTTCCTCCAGGAATTCCCTCAGCAGTTCCTCCAGGAACTCCTCCGGAAGTTTTGTTTTGTTTCGGTATTTCCTTCAAAATTCCTCCAGCAATTCCTCCGGAAGTTCCTCCAGGGATTTCTCCCAAAGTTCCTTCAAGAATTCCTCCAAAAGTTCTGCCAGGAATTCCTCCGAATTTTTTTTTGTTTCGGAAGTTCCTCCGAAAATTCCTTTGGAAGTTCTTTCAGGATTCCTTGAAAGTTCTTTCAAGGATTCTTCTGAAAGTTCCTACAGACATTGCTTTAGAATTCCTCCAGGAATTCCTTCGGAAGTTCCTCCAGGTATTTGTTCGGGAATTCTTCAGAATTCTCCGAATGTTTTTGTTTTGTTTCGAATTTCCTTTAACAATTCCTTCGAAGTTCCTTCAAGAATCCTTTCGGAAGTTCCTCCAGGAATTCTCCAAAACTTCCCATGAATACCTTCTGAATTTCTTCCAGGAATTCCTCGAAGTTTTTCCTCAAATTTCTCTCGAATTCCTCCGGAAGGTTTTTTTGTTTCGGAAATTCCTCCAAAAATTCCTTCGGAAGTTCCTTTAAGAATTCCTTTGAAAGTTCCTCCAGGAATTCTTTAGCAGGTCCTCCAAGAATTCCTGCGGAAGCTCTTCAAGAATATAGTACCTTTACTGTACCTTTGATAGGTTATAAGACTCAATTGTTGTGGCCCCGAAACCGTTCAGTTCCTGAAGGGAACAGGCCTAAACCCCTAGCTGCTGGTCTAGCCACGGCAGTCGTCTGGGGTGGGCGCAGAAGGCCTCTTTTGTCCCGGGTCTCAGGGTCACGCAAAGGTTTTCGGGAGCAAGAAGTCTTAACTGTGGTTTTTTTTTTCATTTTAACAAAGACTTTTATTCAGACGGCTAATAACACTTACGGGTGGATGAATAGCTGTCTTTCAAAAGCAGGGGGCCAACGGCTGTACGATTAGGTAGCCGGCAGGTGGCCAGGTGGCGAGGTGAGCAACGGGTTGCCGAACGAACCAGGCGATTAACGATGTGGTAGACGGGCCGCAGAATGCAGAATGCGGCCGCCGGGAAGCTGTTCAGTAATGCGGCCAACAGGTGATCGAGGTGGCCGTCGAGCGATAAAGTCGGACGATGATGTGGCCGATGCTTTGCCAGACAGTGATGCAGAAAGCGGCACCAAGTGACGGAACGGTGTGGCGACAACCGGTTCTCGGTCGACACTATGGCGATTGGTCGTCGGAGATGATGCAGCCGACGAGTGCCTTGGCGGGAATCGAATGAAGATGACGTGTCCTTAGCGGTGGTGTACGGAAGTGGCTTGACGGTGGTCTATCGGCCACGATTCCTGAACCGCCGGTGGGAGACAGGGCGAGGATCTAGACGACGTGTGTTCGAATGGTGATGCGGTCGTACCAGCAATGGCGGCCGACTGCCTACAGGAGCGTTAATGGGTCCGAACAGGGAAAATGTAACCGGGGTAACGCTCCGGTTTACCCACTAAGGGCGGCTGAATAGAAAAACACTGGTGAAGAAATTCACAACCAGATAGCTGCGATGACGTAGCAATTAAATGACACGGTTGTTAGCTTCGCTGGTGGAAAGGTACACCGAAAATCACTCTTGAATCACCAAGCACTACTTTCCATCATCAAACCACACGACAGACTCTCTATCAATCACTCTGGTTTTGTTTGTCTCTGTTCTGGCTTAGGTACTCATTCTTCACAGGCGTGCGATTGGCCTTTCCTCCTATCCTTCAATCACACGGGTGGAGGTTGCTTACTCGCCTGGTTTGCGTTTCGATCACCCACCTCATAAATTTAAATTCACCGTTCGAAAAAGCAAAAGAACGTTACGCTTTAATTATTTAAGTATGATAATCAAATGTTACCTCTGGTAACAAGGTACATATTCTGAACTCAAGAGTAAGGCGGTTGTCTTCAATGTCTCGTACTTGACTCGACTGGACTTATTGCTTCACACTTCCCACATTGTTGTCACGTTGAAGTAGCAGTGACGAAATCACGATTCTTTCAGCAGTTCTAGTTTTATTTGAACGATGCTATAAAGCTAAAATAGTACAATCTCATTAATTAGGAACACAGCGTTATAGCAGCAATCTTACATTATCGGTGAAATTCCTGAATACCTGCCACTTCTGATCGACTAACAAGATTGTTACTGCCAATTATCCTAATTTGGGATTGAGTTCATGTCATCAGGTTCGATATTTCATATTTCAAAAAGGCTACTTACAATATAATAGCTATCTGATCACGATCTTATAGTGTCGGTTTACGGTAAATTTGCTCTGAATCAAACCTAAATATCGAGTGACCAGCGCTACAATCTACTAAAGGTAGATATAGCATTGGGTGTTACATTCTTGCCAACACACATCATACAAGCAAAGTCAGAATTCAGAAGTAACAATTGAAAAGTTAGAAAAAAATTGAGATGTAAGAAGTGGAAAGTTAGAAGGCTAAAGTGTGAAGTGAGATGTGAGCAGTGATAAGTGAGAAGTAGGAAGTCCTTGTTTCTTCAATAATATTTATTCCTTCTCCTTCCTTCTTCCTTATTACTTTTTCCCTTCACGTACTACTATCTTTCTTCATGTTTTTTCTTTATTCGTAATTACATTTTCTTTCTTCTTTCTGTCTTTCTTCTTATTTCCTTTTTATCATTTCTCACTACTCTTATTTCTCGCTACTCTCTCTTACTTCTCACCCCTCATATCTTACTTCACGCTTCCCACTACCAACTTATCTTTTATTACTTCTCGTAATTCGTTAGAAATATCTCACTTCGTACTTTTCACTAATTACATCTCTTTCTCACTTCTCATTTCTTACTTCGCTCTTGACACTTGTTATTGCTCACATAACACATTTAATAAGAAAGCAAATTTAAACTATTTGGTGAAATACCCTTCTGATCAAATGGTGTTCGGCCAAAGTGCCCAAAGCCCAAAAATAACATGTCCCGCCGATTCTACCTTAACTATGCACTCCGGGCAATTCATAGATTCTGCTAACTCAAACCTATGCAAAAATATTGGATACGATCATGTGATCATTGAATTGATCGAAAGTATTTTTTCTATTTCATTATGAACGTTTCTCCCATATCAGCAATGCGTTCAAAGAGACATCACGTCTATCGAACATTGTTGTGCAACAACTGCGCTCAACTGTATGCATCCGCTCCTGATGTACACTGCTGCAAGATATTGCGTTGTTCATTCCAATTGAAAACGACCGAATCGCAGAGAAGCATCGACGCGCGTGTGTTAAATTTAAACATTTTATTGCTGAATACATTTTGCTATTCCGGCAGCCAGTAGGCAAAACGGACGCGTAGGTTCTCCATGGTAAACACAACCAAGAATGCTGCGTTTCATTTGAAGATCATCTCCAGGTAAATGAGTCATGCGATGTGCTCCGTTAGATATAAAATCGCTAAGTTGGCAAAATTTTCTTTCGACCTTACAGCGTGAAATCAAGAGGACGTATGACGTCCACTTGTCTGAGCGCGCGATACGCGTCAAGGCATCCACCCAACGATTTGCGAATGCCATTAAAAGTTGGGACCTTAATTGTTGCCGCTGTGCTTCCTGACTGACGATCTGAAGACTCAGAAGTGCATGCGACCAAACCCATCCACACCAGCCCAGCCGTAACGTTGCGTAACTTGCTGATCCAGCGAATCTTCACGATTGCAATCTGCCGGCGTCGTCGTTGTTCGTTGCGAATATGGCGATTGGAAGAGACCGCCGCCGTACCATGGAGCAATTAGTTATTCCTTGGTTCTGTCCGCGAACCATCAGGCACTCCGAAAGACATCATTACCACGGTCAATGGAATTTGCGCAGTTGGATTTCTTCATTCTGGGCATTTAAATTATCGTCGGAATTTCCGATCGAGTCCGAAGCGCAGTTGATGACGATGGTGGCTATCCTCAATCAACGGCACTAACTATCGAAATGGAACAGAATTTGGCAATTACAGATGATGCCGAGCAGCCTGGAGGAGGTGGTTCAATGCGAGAGGGAATTTTGTTATTTCGACTAAATTTTACCGAAAGTGACCATCATCGGTCCGTTGGGGTGATTTATGACGATTGACCCCGATGGAGAAAGCGAGCCGGGAGGAGATAGAGCGTGCAACTATTATGCACTGGAAGATCTATGGCCGAACGAGCGGTCCATCCGAAAAAGATTAGTTTATTGAGAACAATTGAAATTTATGGCGTCACGGTGTGATTTGATCTGTGGAAAGTATGCTCGTTAAAAATCTAGGGAGGCTTCCAATTGAATTGAGTTAAATATGTAGAATCTAAGAAGTTATTCAATAAGCAAAGTACGAAGATATTCGAATGTTCTCTTTCCGCAGTCAGACAAAACAGTAATGAAGGGATTAAACCTGCAGGAAGCGCAAGAGTAGCGAACAAAACACGAGCAGAGATTTTAACAAGACTAGATTTAGATGAAAGTCTTGTGACATTTCATTATGGAGGTTTTGTTTTACCATTGCAAATACCAACCCTTGCAGAAAACGTGGAACGTCAACTTTGTCCCGATATCTCTCAGGTGTTTTAGTCCAATTGTCATAATTATTTCCAGTTTAAATCTGTAGGAATCAGAACTTCGTTAGTGACAACAGATTGTAAATCCATGCATTGGTCACTGTGAACCAGCCAGAATGTTCCGTTCCACGCTTTTGGCAACACTTACGAAAAGTTCAACTTGAAACCATCAAACATTTTATGCCGAACGAAAATTACCATTATGTTTTATCATTATATGTAATTACAAGTAATGACGATATATCAAATTAAAGAATATAGTATTCAGAAACTTCTTTGAGGATTTAGAATCTACAATTATAAGTCACTCTGTTTTGCATGTTGATCAAATGGAAATGACCCATATTAGTGTGTGACCCATGATTGTGGGGTCAGTGTAAATTTTAGATTGATTTATTTATCGACTCGGTTAGTCCTTTTCAACCCTAGTGATGAATGTGACTAAATTTGGTTGCATTTGAGTCACAGATACTTTTCGGCAATACGTGTGTCGCTCGGGGAAGTATTAGGGAGTAGATAGAAAACTAATTATTAAAAATCAACAGATTGAAAGTCGTTCGGTAGGTGCGGACAAGTATGAAGCGACAGAATGTTAAAGGGAGGCACAGAGACCATCTAGGAATAGCACAACCAAGAGTGAATCTTCTTTTTTCATTTTATTTATTTATTAGGCTCAATTGTTCAAAACTCTACGGAGCCGAAAGCATTAGAAATAATACAACAAATTATTCCGAAGAAGTTTCAGAAGTATCTTTAATGCGGATGTTCTTTGCTGGAGATCGGTCGGCCGATCCCACAGTTATAACGTTTTCTCGTCGTTGAGTGTTGACTGCGCAAGTTTCTTTCCTCTTCTTCCTCCTTCATCTTTCTGTGGAGGTCCGTCCTTCCTTCTCGGTTCTACCATCGAATCCGGTATCTCGAATGTTTCCGTTCGATCAGTGAGTCGTCCAGTTCGACTACATCTTCCTCTGGCACTTCGATGATGATATTTTCCCTTGCTTCCGCTGGTGTTTTCCGCTTGCTGCTTCTAAGCCGATAACAACCCCGGAGTATGATTTTCGTTGTCTTGTGGTCCATTTTCCTTCATTTTGTTTCTTCTTTCCCGCTGTTTGTTTCTTTTGCTGATTCACTTTATTCCTTTGTGGACACGCATCCTTTCGATGACCTTCAGCTCGACACAGAAAGCATTTGCCGCAAATCCTGGTAGAACACCATTCCTTCCATTTCGACACTTCGAGCGAAGGAAGAATGGATCAATCAATAAGCAAAACTGCCGCTATGAAACGAACAGATCGAACACCGTAGACATGTTCTGTCAAACAACACGAATAGAAATACACGTATACAGTGCCGCCGTCGTTTTGATGCGGTGAGTGCAAAATGAGTTACCTTGATTGATCCATTTCCATCTTCACATCGATATACACACCTCTGACACCGGTGCACAAATGATCCAGGCCAATGTTTGGCGGGATTTTTTCCCGAACCACACGATTAACTTCTCCATACTCCGTAAGCCGCTGTTTTAAATCGCTATCCGGTAATTCTGGTGGCAAATAAAACACTCTGATATATTATCCAGTATTTTGCGCACGATAATGGCGGCCGAGTGAGTGCCTTCTTGACATTCAAGAGGTAGAAAATATTTAGAAATTTCAATCACAGTAGGCCTTGATTCATTGAAAAACGAACAGTGGGTAATGTCTGTAACATAACCGCTAGGTGGACGTAGGACTTGACTTGACCATACCTTTAAGATACATAATATGTCCAAATTACCAACATCAACTATTTAGGATAAATAATCGGCGTTGCATACCAGACGAGCTCGGTGGTCTAGTGACTACCACTTCTGCCTTATAAGCAGGAGGTCGTGGGTTCAATTCCAGGCTCGTCCCTTTCCTACTTTGTATTTCTATCATAGTTCTTTCTGTGTTTCACGTTCTACCAACACAATTCCTACTGTTATAAGCTTCCACACTAACAATTCCAAAAAAAGAACCATAGTCGTAGAGTTCTCTGCATCTTTTTTAAGTAGGTGTCCGACTAATCATCCTTCCCCTTCCCCAGCATTCGCAAGGACGTGGCCAGGACAGATCTGGACTATTGGAGAGAGTGCATTGCTTCCATCTAAGAGATAGTGACTAGTCCCAAATCAATATCTGTGGTAACGGATGGAAGTGATGCTACTCTCACACAATAGTCCAGGCTTGTACCACCTACGAATTTGTGCGAATTGCTCAATGCTAATGCTAATGCTAATAATCGGCGTTGCATACCATTCCTTGGCAAAATCTTCTCATCAAACCGACACAGAAATCAAATCTACCTCGAACAAGAATCTTCAAAAAAAAAAAATCAGGAAGTATCTGTCCGATCACGGAATATTAGCCTCGACAGTGGCAACCTTCCCACTGAAGGACTGCCTGAAATAAGCCACAAGTTGGTTGAGCAGGGGATGTAGACTGTATCTCAGCCCCTCCACTGAAGGGCCTCCTAATGCGTGCGATAGCGGCTGAAGAACATTATTTTTAACTCTTAGAGCCTTGGAAAAGGCTGTTTGCTTCGGCTAAGTGCAAAAAGTAAGAAAACGATCTTTTCAAATAACCGCGAATTTCTAGCACTTTTCTTTTATACCTACTTAATTTTGAATCTTCTCTGCTTCCTAATTGGTGGGCCAATCAGCTAGTGTCTTGTATCCCGCTTCTTTGTCAGCCAAAGCGTCATCATCATCAACGCGTTCGAGAAGGGCTTCTTCTTTTTTACGCTTGTTGCTCGCTGCTGGCGTCTATTTCCTAACGGGACTTTTCGCTTGATACAGGCCAATAAGCCGGGCAAGCGAGCTTAGAATTGCAGTTCAGGTGGGAAGTACGTGTTCTTTTCTGAGACAACATTGTTAGTAGTAGAAGGAAGGAAACACCCGGACATGGGATTTCGGGTGATAAGACTTAGAATTGGTAACATGGGACGATCATTCAGTCACGTTCGCTTTGTGTGCGGTCAGTATCAAACAATGTTTATCTACATATTTTTTTATCAATGCCAAAAAATTCAACATCTGATGAAAAATCGATTGATAGTTTATTAATGTTTGAGCTGTTATCGGTGCTTTTTTATCCAAATAAGATTATGTGAGAGATTTGGACATCTTATGAATCTTTAAAGGCATGGTCAAGCGTTCTTCGTCCACTTCGCGATTAAATCAGAAAAATTATCCACTGTTAGTTTTGACGCTATTTATGAAAATCACGCATAAAATTTTATCTCTAGAATATTGGATTTGGCACCCAAGTACAATTTCTATCCCGAAGGGTATTGAAAGCATTGATATTGATCTCTATTATTGGCTCTCTGAAGAACCGTTTGTTTTTTGGACATACATGCTGCATCATGTGGCTTTTCTTCAGCCTGTCTCGGCTCAGCACCGATGCCGGCCGGTCTCGGCTCGACTCTGCTGCTGCTGCCGGTGCTCAGCATTGCTGCTTTGTCGGGTCTGTAGGGTGGACTGCTGATGTACTGGCTAGGTTTCGGCTGATGATGGTCGCTTCGATGGTGTCGAGCCGAAAAAGCGGTCGGTGCAGACTTCATTCCCTGCTAAAAGGTGTGATGCGGTTGCTTCGCTTGTCCGGTCAGAATGAAAGGGAAAAATCGCGTTGCGCTATTTTATGGCTTCTCGGCAGACCCAGCGGCTGCTCATTCGCTGGTGACTGCACCCATCAGAACGTGGTAATGGAATGATGCAAGAATTATGCGGTACCCATATTTATAGGTTCCCTTGATCTCAATGTTTTTCATTGAAAACAGTTTCATGCCTATTAAAACAAGTTTTTCGGGTCTTATCAAGCATGGACATGGAAGGCATACTTGAAATCTGTCGATTGAGGGGCCTACCGCAGAAATTCGTCCACTGAGACGAACTGAGATTAACGTTTAAAATCTTTCAACACAGCGTAACGCGATCGATTTGAATATTTTGAAATGACACCCGGTATAGTAAAGAGAGACGTAAGTCCTAAGTCAAAATTCAGTAGCTATTTACCTATTCACATCAACAAATAAATCAAATTTTAAATTGAAATATTTAGACTCAAAACAGCGACAATTTTTGGAATTCTAATGGAGAAATTTCAAAATTTGTTGTTGAAATCTTGCAATAAGAAACGCATTTTCTTTTATCGTGAGCGAGGAAGACAGAATTTTGTAACAATTCATCGCCAGGAACGCGAATTAATAAAATTGTCACGCAAACGCTCGCTGATTAGTTGATTGTACTACATTTTCAAAATGATTCTATTGCGAAAAACTCTTTACTAAGTATATTAGTGGTTCTGAAAAGATCCATTCACAATGTTAGATGTAAATTTCCTCTTGAGCGGTTCAACTGGGAGTTTATGATTATTTAAAACATTATGAATCGATGTCTGCAGAAATACCAAACGCTTAACCGCTGCTGCCATCGGCCGAGAAAACTTGATCAGTAGTGTTGTCGACACTCTATCGTCACACACCGCCGTGCTGCGCTTACTGTTGGCTTCTCGACAATGCCGGGCTGAAAATGCCGATGATGCTGACGATTCTGCCTTTGCTCTTAAAAGGCTTTAGGTTTGCGAATGCGTGGCTGATACGATGATGCAACCTTTCAAAAATTCGGACGATGCGATGCTGTTATTGCTTTGCCTGTTTCGGTCAGATTGAGAGGAAAAATTCGCGCTGCGCTGTTTTATGCCTTCTTAGCAGACCTAGCGTGAGCTCATTCGTTGACGTCTGCACCAATCAGAGCGTGGTAATGGAATGATGCAAGAATGATGCGGTACCCATATTTATAGGTTTTCGTGAATTCACTGTTTTGCTTTGAAAACAGTTTTAGGCCTATTGAAACAAGTTTTCGGATATTATCAAGCATTAATATGAAAGGTATACTTGAAAGCTGTCGATTGAGGGGTCAACTGCTGAAATCTGTTCACTGGGATAAAAGCTATTAACGTTTGAAATCTTTCAACACAGCGTAACGCGGCCGATTTAGAAATTTTGTAATGACACCCGGTATAGTAAAGAGAGACGTAAGTCCTACGTCAAAACATTGGCACTCATCCGGTATCAACAAACAAACAAATTTTTAAATATTTCTTATACGTTATTCAAGGATTTGGTACTTTTCTGATGGTTTTTTTTTTTGTAATGATGTAATTTTATTTTCTAGGAATGAAGCCACAAAAATCAACAAAACAATGATGATTATAATCAGTTTTTTTTCTAAGGGAAATGAAATTTGCAACCAAGCACCTGGGTGAGGCGTTAGCCAGGTTTTGTTCGGCTGGGTTCACAACGCTGGACGCATTAAAATAAACTTCGTTTGGCCCTTGGTTTGGCCTATCCAGATGCCTCCGGCCCCCCAGTCATGAAATACTTTGAGGGGACTGTTAAGCATTGCGCTCAATGCTCTACGAGCACATAGACACTCATTGTACTCCCACCTTTCCCACTGAGTGCACAATAAAGTTCCGGAAGCATCTGTGCCAAAATACTCCTCTAGTAGAGCGGCGGAAGTATCTTAATTCTTGGTGGAATTCAGAATGAACTTCTGGGGAAAATCAGAATCAATTCCTGGCGGAAATCAAAATGAATTTCTGGGGAAGTTCAAAATTAATTTCTGGGGAATTTAGAATGAATTGCTGGTGGAATCAAGAATTCCTGGAGGAATTCAGAATGAATTCCTGGAGAAATACCAAGTGAATTCCTGGGAGAGTTCAGGGTGAACCCGGTGGTTTTCAGCTTTAATTCTTTGGGGTATTCAGAATTAATTCCTTATTGGCATTACATCTCCCACTGTACCACTAATACTAATGTTGTACCATTTCCACAATTTCAATCATAATAAAAGATTGAAAATACAGAATTCTGTTTTTACACGATTACTTTTTGCACAATTTTATTTTACACGATTTTGATTTGCACGACTTTCTCGAAATTCCACGATTTTAATTTGCACGATTTTCACAAATCACGCGATTTTTGGCGCATTATAATTTTTTTGTGCCTTATCAGATTGTAAAAAAGAATTATAGAATACGTTCACAAAGCAAACATAAATTTGTAATATCACATCGGATTTGATGCACATCACTGCCATCCCAAGTATCATGTATTATTAGGGGGAAGGGTCGTTTAGCCGAAACCCATTCGGCTGAAAGCCATTTGGCCGAATGCCACTAAGCCGAACAAACTTGGCCGAAAGGGTCATTTGTCCGAAAGGGTCGTTAGGCCGAATGGGTCATTTGGCCGGAATGCTCATTTGGCTGAAAGGGTCATTTGTCCGAAAGGGTCATTTAGCCGAATATCTGTTTTGTGTTACAAAAAGTGACGTAATTGGCATTTCATCGTCAAAATGAAACGTTGTAAGACGTAATATGTTCGACTTTATGAACAAAACGACGTAAAAACTAGCCAGCAGAAATCTTGCTTTCGGCAGCTGAGTAAGGGGTGTTCGGAAATTTTCTTTCATGCTTCCATTATACATTTTTATGCAAACATTTGTTATTTTTATACATTTATGCACATCGCTATACAATATTACAGGTGTTCCCGAAGGGAATCCAAAATTTCTGAAGCAGCACACTTTTTTTGTGGCGATGCTCAAAACTGTAATTATTTATTTTACTCAATACAAATTTACAGCTTAATCTAATCAATGACTTACAAGTAGTGGTTTCCTTCTACCCACTAGGTTCGACTATACTTCCAGGTGTCAACTATAGGTTCACCTACCCTACTTGGATCTCGCGAATTTGGTCGGACAGTTGCTGTTCAAATGGTTTATAAATAAGCTATGTTTTTCATTGCATTTCGTTTTAGGGCTTACTTACGATTTACTCAACTGTTACAGCGATTCTACGGCGGTTTTCCAAAACCTCCTAAGGTCGCACTATCCAATAACCACCGAATCTACAGGTAAGTATTTACAATATCAATATTCATTCTTTCTAATCATTTTCTTCTTTTTACAGGTCCTACTCACTTGGTTCTTTCTGATACCACTAACTGACGATTTATCCGGATTATTTTGTAGTATTTTTCACTACCTCACAAATTCAATTTTGGAATAAAACTTTATTATCACCGAACTAAACACTCTCGACTTTACTTTCCGATCGCAAAATCTTTATTTACCTTTTCTGCCCTTGTTTGCGTCTTTTCTCTCTACTACTTCTACATCCTACACTCACTCTCCCTCTATCTACCACTACTATTGTGCGCAAGCTGTCATGTTGCAGCTATGTTGCGCGTTAGGCCTATTCACCGCTAGACCTGTTCAATGCGGCGTCGCAACACCCCAGCCCGTAACATCCGGCATTTCCGGATTTACTTAATCTCTAACGCCGCTAAGTTCACTACACCTCGTCTTTGTACCTTACCGTCAGCCATCCTTACGTCCGCTTGTCGTACTCGTCCGTCCGTACCTTTAATCACCGCTTCGATGACGCCTCTCCTCCAAGACTTCCGGTTCTTCCCATCGACCACGAAGACCAAGTCGCCCTCCTGGAGCGGCTTTTGCTCGTCGAACCATTTCGACCGTTGGTTGATCGTCGGGAGGTACTCTTTACTCCATCGTTCCCACATTCGGTCTGCGAGAAACTGTGAGCGCTTGAACATGTTCCGCAGAGTTTTTGCGGGATCTGTTGGCCTTCCGTCCATCTTCACATCTGCACCAGACACCGTTCCCCGAATAAAATGGTTCGGCGTCAGCGCTTCCGTTTCGTCGGAGTCCTGCGGCAAGTAGGTAAGCGGGCGCGTGTTGATTATATCGGCCGCTTCTGCCAGGGTCGTCACCAGGATCTCGTCCGTCAGCTTTCTTCCATCGTCGAGTGCCCGCATTGCTTCTTTCACCGACCGCACCATTCGTTCCCAGACACCTCCCATGTGTGGAGTTCCCGCGGAATGAAATGCCAGGCGGTAGTCGAACTGCTTACGGCTTCGGCGCACTCTTCGTTGATCTTCTCCATCTTGATCATCTCATTGTTCGCTCCGCGGAAGCAAGTGGCATTGTCCGAGAATATGTGACTTGGCCTGCCAAACTTGCTTTGGAAACGAGTGATGGCCATTCGACACGACTCGGTCGTGAGACTGTGCACAACTTCCAGGTGCACCGCACGCACAGCCAAACAAGTGAAAACTGCCACCCAACGTTTTTCTTTACGCCGTCCAACTGTAACTTCCACTGACCCAAATAGTCGACGCCGACGGAGCTGAATGGTCGTTGATGAGGCGTGACTCGTTCGACGGGAAGTGGAGCCATCCTCGGTGAACGTGGCCGACACTTGTTCACTCTACACCAGACGCATTTGTTCACTACCTGTTGTATCGCCGGACGCATTTTCGGAATCTGGAACCGCTGCCTCATCTCGTTAAAGACGGTCTCCGAATTGGCGTGTCCGAACTGGTCGTGGTAGTGCTGGATTAATTTGTGTGTGACGTCGTGGAACCTTGACAAAATGATCGGATGCTTCTTATCGAAGGAACTCTCCACGGAGTTCGCAAGCCGACCATCCATTCGCAGAACGCCTTCGTCGTCCAATACCGGCGAGCTTTTGTATACCGGGCTGCCCTTTTTCAACGTTTCCATCCGTTCTCCCGGTTTGCGCTTCAGGTTGTTCGTGAGCGCACTCATCTCATCCGGGAAACTATCCCATTGAGCCTGTCGCCAGAGAACCGTTTCTGCTTGCTGGAGCTCTTTTGGTCCGAGTGGAACCTTTACTGACACGTAGTTCACTGCAGTCGCTTCAATCAGCTGCCGCTGCTTCACCGTAGCTCGTATGGTCACTATCGGCTCTCCTCTCCCCTTTCGTCGGCAGTTAGCGATAAACCGTAATACGCTAGCGGTCACCCGCAACAGTTTTGTCCAGCGGGAAATCGGTTCGGCATCGATCACCTCGTGGAACAGTACAACCCCTCTCGCTTCTACCTCCGTCTCTTTGGTCTCCGGCTCTTGCTTTGGCCACTCTTCTTTCGGCCGATACAGGAAGGACGGTCCATTAAACCATTCACCTTCGCTTTGCAACGGCGGACCTCCTTTCCCCCACTTTGTCACCACGTCTGCGATGTTGAGATGCGTTGGAATCCATCGCCAATCTGCCACCTTCGTCAGTTCTTGGATTTCTCCGACCCGGAAAGCAACGAATTGCTTGTAGCGGTGTTGGTCGGAATTGAGCCAGCTGCACACGGTGCTGGAATCGGTCCAGAAAACGGTTCGGCTAATATCGTAGGAGTGAGTGCCCAGAACGGTTTGGCTCATCCGCTCCTAGCACAGCTCCCATGAGCTCCAGACGGAATTGACTTGTGTTTTATCGGTGCCACTTTTGCCCGCGACATTACCACAGACTGCAATGGACTTCTCCTTGGATTACCGCTCGCAGATATGCGATGCAGCCGTACCCGTGTTCGCGGTCATCGGTGAAGATATGCACTTCCAGCGAATCAACTTCGGCGGACCTCGCACCGCCGAGATAGCATGGCGGGATCCGGATCTCCTCTACTTGTGGCAACAGTTTTGTCCACCGCTTCCACAGATCCCAGGTATCTGTGTCGATTTCTTTGTCCCGCAGTCACATTTGAAGCGCCAGAGATGCTGGATGATTATTTTGCTATGAATGGTGAACGACGACAACAGTCCGAGTGGATCGAAGAATCCCATCACGCAGCTTGCGATGAGTCGTTTCGTAGGACGTTTTTCCTCATACAGGTACGGCATCATGTCTTCCCGGCTCTTTGTTGAGAACGAGAATTCGTCCATCCTCGGGTCCCAGATCACTCCCAGAACTCTTTCCTTCAACGTCTGTTTATCGCAGCCGAAATGCACCGGCGCCGCCGGTTTTTTCTCTCCAAGACTTCGTAGAACTTCGGGCGAGTTGGACACCCAATTCCGGATCTCAAAACCTGCTTTTCGGTGGACTAATCTAACCTCTTGTGCTAGGGAAACCGCCTCTTCTACGGTGTCGACACTGTCGAAGTAGTCATCCACGTAGTGTTTGTGAATGATGGCCGCAGACGCTTTGGGGTATTGTGCGGCGAACTCTTCGGCATTCCGATTCTTCACAAATTGAGCCGAACAGGGAGAGCTTGTCGATCCGAATGTCGCCACGTCCATGACGTAAATGCTTGGTGGATCATCCGGCGTTTTCCGGAAGATGAACCGCTGCTTCTGCTTGTCCTCTGCGCGTATCTTCAACTGGTGGAACATCTCCTTTAAATCTCCACCGAACGCAATCCGCCGTTCACGGAAACCGAGGAGAACCTTAATCAGCGGTACGAGCATGTCCGGTCCTGTTAGCAGCTGGGAGTTTAGAGAGACTCCTTGCACCGTCGCTGCGGCATCCCAGACGAGACGGATCTTTTCGGGCTTCTTCGGGTTTTGGACGACGTTGATCGGGAGATACCACACTTGGTCGGCGGCAGTGCCCGCTAATTCCTCAGCGGTAGCAAGATGTGTGTACCCTTTCTGCTGGTATTCCTCGATCTGTTTACTGACGTTATCTCGCAGCTTCGGATTCTTGTCGAGCCGCTTCTCCAGCTGCTTCATTCTCCGCAAGGCCATTGGATAGCTGTCCGGGAACCGTGGGTCGTCTGTCTTCCACAGCAACCCGGTCTCGTAGCGATCGCCGATACGTTTAGTAGTGCGTTCCAGTATTTCCCGGGCACGTCTTTCCTCTTCCGTTTCTTGCGGTATCATCATCACCGACTCCTCCAGCGCGTAGTGGCTTTTGAGAAGCTCATGCAGGTCATCATTGGTGATCTGTTGATGGTACCCGAGGTAGTTGCCGGCCGCCACCGTAGTGGACTGTCTGGGTCCGTAAACCGTCCAGCCGAGGTTGGTACGAACAGCAATAGGCTCCATTGGTGTCCCTACTTTTGCCTCCAGTGGCGCGAACGAATGAATATTGTTCGCCCCGATTAGCAGCTGCGGCTGTCCATCGTAGGACTCGATCGGCAATCCTCTCATGTGGCCGTACTGCGCAGCAAGTTCCTCATGGTCCAGCTTTTGATGCGGCAACATCAGCTTTCCAACTGTATGGACCGTATGCAGCAACAATTTGTCGCCGGCCGCTGGACTTGTACCCGACGCCCACAAACTCATTCTCCGGGACTCTTCCACACGCGAGACATTTCCCGTCCATTTGATGGTCAGCCGCTCTCGTACTCCGATTGCGCCCAGGCGATCAGCGAGCCTTTTTTCCACCAACGTGACCGAAGCACCTTCGTCCAGGAACGCCAACACCGTTGCCGACTTTCCTCCGCAGTGTAACTGGACTGGAACAATCCGGAACATGACTGTGCAGTTTGTCCTAATGTGCGCACTCATCCCGACCACATTTCCCACCGGATGCATCAGTGGATTGTGGAATGCCCTACATTCGCCAATGTTGCAGTGGATGTTGAATTTGCACTGCCCTTTGTGCTCGTTGAGACAGACGTGGCACAGCTTCTCCCGATTCACTAACTTCAGCCGCTCAGCATATCGCAGCTTCCTGAACTCTGTGCAGCGCCGCAGACGATGATCGGTGGCTCGGCATTGTTGGCACGGTTTGAGCCTCCTTTCTTCGTTCAAGTTAGCCGCCGGACTGCTGCCTTCGCCATGGCAGTACAGCACACCCTTCTCCTTCGGCTTGCTCTTCCCGGTTGGGAAAACTCTCCTCGACTGATACGACGGCTGAACCTCGACGTCTACGTTGGCTTCACAGGCGTCCACCACTATGTCCATGAGGAAATCCGTCAGCGTTCGCAGCGTGGTTTCGCCGTGGCCTCTCCGGTAATGAACCCATTCACGCTTCTCACGATCCGGAAGCTTGGCGACCAGCGACTTAATGAGCAGCGGATTGACGAGGTGTTGCTGTAGACCCGCAGCCTCCAGGTGCCCGCAAAGTTGTTCCACCGTGTTTCCGAAAGGAACAAAACTCCGGAGGTTGTCCGGTTTCGGAGGCTCCAAACGATCCACCTTGTCCAACAGACTTTGTAGAAGCTGCTCTGGGCGGCCGTAGTGCCGTTGTAGCTTCTCGATGACCCTCGGAATCGATGCCGGCAGAAGTAGCTGCCCCGACACTAGCTCGAGTGCATCCCCTTCGAGTGCTTCCTGTAACCTCATCAGGTTTTCGTGGTTCATGTAACCACAGGCATCGTTGGAGGCATTGTACGCTGCATAAAACAATGGCCACTGTGCTGGTTTGCCCGAGAATTTGGGAAGTTTGTAGGTCAACCCCTTTCTCGCTGCTAACTGGGCCTTTGTCGGTCTGACCTGCTGTTGCCCCAGCCCGTCTTGGCTCACGTTGTCGACCATCCTCCTGCTCGATTGCAAGGCGCCCGCCTTTGCGCTTTCTTTTGTTGCGACGGTGGCTCGTTTATTTAGCTGCTTTTCTCCATCGGACTCATCGTATTTACCATTATCTTCTTCGCTGCTTTCACTTTCGTCGACGTCTTCATCATCCTCGTCGCTATCGTCGTCGTCGTCCTCCTCTAGCCGTTTGACGTTTTCCTTTGTCAGCTCCAACACTTTCCTATTAGTATTGCCGGAAGGACCCGCCCGTAATCCGCTAACTACGATCTTTGACTTCAACTCATTCGACGCCGGACTACCCGAAAGCTCCGCCAACCTTTCATCCATGGCCGCCATTTCCATCTCGAATGACTTCTGCCTCGCCTCCATCCGCTGGATCTGCTCCTTCTTCTTGCGCAGCATCTCAGCTTGCCAGGCCATTCGCTCCTCTTCTTCTTCAGCACGCATCTTCTCCTCCATTCTCATCTTCTTCCTTTCGAATGCGCGCTGTATCTCCTTCTCCTCTTCCTCAGCTCCATTTCCGCCTCTAACTCTCCCATTTGCCGCTTTTGACGTTGTTCCAGCGCTCGCACTTTCGCATCTACGCTAGACGTCCCGGTGCGGGAAGTCGTGCTGTATTTGTCGGACTCGTCCACTTGCTTCCTGGGACGGACCGACTTTTTGGCGTCCTTCTGCTTCTGGTACTCCTGAGCCTTCTGCCTACAGGCTTCATTTTGGCAGTACCACATCCTCGGTAGTTTTTCTTCCGGTAGTCCCACGCAGCGTATGTGGAACCACGCGGAACATCCATCACAACCGACCATCTTTTTCGTCGCATGTTGATGGACCACAGATCCTGCACGGAGTTCCCGTGAGGTCCAACAGGGTTTTGTCAACGGATTCGAAATCGGAACCCATTTTGTGGACGGACTTCTCACAAGCGACGTTTTTGTCACTACTTTTTTAAGAATGTTCCCGAAGGGAATCCAAAATTTCTGAAGCAGCACACTTTTTTGTGGCGATGCTCAAAACTGTAATTATTTATTTTACTCAATACAAATTTACAGCTTAATCTAATCAATGACTTACAAGTAGTGGTTTCCTTCTACCCACTAGGTTCGACTATACTTCCAGGTGTCAACTATAGGTTCACCTACCCTACTTGGATCTCGCGAATTTGGTCGGACAGTTGCTGTTCAAATGGTTTATAAATAAGCTATGTTTTTCATTGCATTTCGTTTTAGGGCTTACTTACGATTTACTCAACCGTTACAGCGATTCTACGGCGGTTTTCCAAAAACCTCCTAAGGTCGCACTATCCAATAATCACCGAATCTACAGGTAAGTATTTACAATATCAATATTCATTCTTTCTAATCATTTTCTTCTTTTTTTACAGGTCCTACTCACTTGGTTCTTTCGATACCACTAACCGACGATTTATCCGGATTATTTTGTAGTATTTTTCACTACCTCACAAATTCAATTTTGGAATAAAACTTTATTATCACCGAACTAAACACTCTCGACTTTACTTTCCGATCGCAAAATCTTTATTTACCTTTTCTGCCCTTGTTTGCGTCTTTTCTCTCTACTACTTCTACATCCTACACTCACTCTCCCTCTATCTACCACTACTATTGTGCGCAAGCTGTCATGTTGCAGCTATGTTGCGCGTTAGGCCTATTCACCGCTAGACCTGTTCAATGCGGCGTCGCAACAACAGGCATACCTCGATAGTACGTACACCTGCGTTATTTTAGTGTACGTACTATCAAAGCAAAAAAATAAAAAATTCCGAACAAATTTTTTTTTTTTGCTTTTTGGTTTATTTAGAAGTAGAAGGATGTTTATAAAACCACCAGGAAACGATAGAAGGCTCTGTACTCTAAATATAAATATTTAATGTAGTACACAACGGACCACCAATTCTTGAAGAAATTTTCGGGGGAACTTATAAAGGGATTTCTGGAGAATTTCTTGAAATCATTTCCGGGGAAATTCTTGATGGATTTTTTTGGTAGAATCCATGTAGGAGATACTGGAAGAAAAATGTGGAGAGTTTCTAGAAGAATTTCCTGGGTTATTGTTCTTAGATATTGCTGCGAATTCCAGAAAGTAATGTTTGGGAAATCCTGAAGGGCTTTATAGGTGATTTTTTGTAGAAATTCTAGGCGAAGTACCCGCAGAAACCTTCAGAATTCAGGCAAGATTTTCCGGTAGAATTCCTAAAATAATTTCCAGAGGAACTTCAAGAGGAATTTTTGGAAGTATTTCGAAAGAGTTTTGACGAATTTGCAGACGAACTTCTCAAGAAATTTCCGAGAGAATTCCCGAAGAAAAAAATCCTGAACAATTTTTCGGGAGAGTTCTTGGCTATCGAGGGCTTCCCGTTGGGTACTGAAGAAATTCAAAGAAATTTTTTGGAAAGACCTCAAAGTAAATAATGAAAAAATCATGGTGACATTTCAGGAGTAACTCCAGAGAGAATGTCCGGAGGAGTTTTTTTTTGAATTTCAGAATGATATGCTGGTGGAAGATCTGGGAAAGAAGACGTAGATATTTCTAAGGATATTCCTAAGTGAATTGCTGAAGGGGAATTTTTGGGTATATTTGAAAGAATCAACTAAGAAATACTTGGCAATAATTAAAGATGGATTTTCGGAAGAATTTTTGAAAGAATTCACGGAAAAAAATTTGGAGAAATTTGTCTACACACACCTATAAGTCCTAATAAAGTTTTTGAAGAAACTTCTGGAGGAACTTCGGAAAGAATTTTTGAGAGAACTTCCGCTTCCGGAGGAATTTCTTTTAGGAACTTCCGGAGGAATTTCTGGAAGAACTCCCGGAAGATTTTCTGGAGGAACTTCCGGAGGAATTCCTGGAGAGACTTCCGAAGGAACTCCTGGAGGAGCTTGCAGAGGAACTTCTGGAGGAACCTCCGGAGGAACTCCTGGAGGAACTTCCAGAGGAACTCATGGAGGAACTTTCGGAGAAACTCCTAGAGGAATTTCTGGAGGAATTCTTGGAAGAATTTAAGGAGGAATTCCTAGACGAACTTCCGGAGGAATATCTCGAGGAACCTGCGGAGGAATTCCTTGAGGAACTTCCTAGAGGAGCCTATGGAAAAATTGTTGGAGGAGCTTACGCAGGAATTTCTGGAGGAACATGCGAAGGAACTCCAGGAGGAACTTACGGAGGAATACCTCGAGAAACTTGCGAAGGAATTCCTGGAGGAACTCCTGGACGAACTTCCGGAGAAATTCCTGGAGGAACATGCGGAGAAACTTCCGGAGGAACTACTGGAGGAACTTTTGGTGAACTTTTGGAGGAATTCCTGAAAGGACTTACAGAGTAATTCTTGGAGGAATTTCTGATAAATTACGAAAAATTTCTAATGCACGAAATTAATCCAGGCCGCCGCCAATCATTAGCGAAATGATCTATCACGCCCAGCCGATAAAATTTCAATCGGCGCACAGGTGTGGATTGAATATTAAGGGAAATCCTGTATGAAATTTTCGAACAAACTTTTAAGGTATCCCAGGAAAAGCCCTTTGGGGAAGCTGCTGTTCCAGGATGACGTCCAGTAAGACATCTAGGAGTAATCTTAGAATAAACTACTGATTAAATCTCTAGTGGAATCCAGGGATGAATCTATGAAGGAATAGACCATTACTATGATATCAAATAAATAAGTAACTGAAAAAATAACAAAATGAATAAAATAAAAATTTGTTTGAATACCTACAACCAAATAAACTTATCCTCATTTTAGTAACGCTGATATTTTTTTTCTCAATAAAAATTTTGTCATTGCATATATTGAAACTAAACTTATTGTAAAAGCTGAATATGTAATCAGCTGTCTCAGCTGTTCCTTGCATTGCAACTGCCAACCATTTATGACACGCTGCTTTTTTAAAGTTTTTTTTAAACTAAATTCGTTATCACAACGGTGTTTAAATCAAATGTGAAACTATTCCATAGCATATGAAGGACCCCACGCATATGCCATGATCAAAACATATTCAAATTTTAACAAAAATCGTACAGAAAATCGAATAAAAAAAAACTTTTTTTTCAATAATATGATTTGCAAATTAAAGCTTTTGATTAGGTTTCAAACTCGTTCAAGCAACAAAATGGTCAGCGTTGGAAAGATTGGAGCATTTCACGCATCCTCACGCAATCGTGACTCATTTTTATTCTAATAAAGTGAAGTTTGCTAAAAAAGCTAGACAAAAAATAAATAAACATGGTTTTGAGCGACAATGCTGATATACATTATGTTTCGCTCCCAAAAAAGAGTAGGGCCAAAAATTTTGTAAATAATAATAATCAAAGAATGACGAATAATATAAGAAATATCATACTCACTGACGGAACCATTCGTGGGCACCATTCGTCGCAATCACGCTGTAGTTCTCAAGGTCAGCGTTCTTGCGCCAAGTGGTGCTCTATCGAATAACGATAACTGACGTCACCAGTGCAGTGGTCATACCTTACTACTAGATGAATGCAAAGAGCATAGAAACAAGCAAACACTCTTTACTGTTTATATTGAATGCATTTACAGTTGAGAAAATGATTGACATAGTTCTGGCCACGCTGTTACACTGCGTACTCCTATGTGCGGCCGTGTAAAAAAAATCCCATACAAAAATTTTGCAAAGTGCTCCATTTTGCATGATTCGTCGAGAAATCATAAAACTTGTTTTACACGGATTTTCAAATTTTGAACTGAAAACTTTTTTTACAGGGAACGCATCTCCCGTGTAAAAAAGAATTGGTTGTACTTTTTTTGTCAATAATGTGATGCATTGAGCTAAACGAAGAATTCCTTCGGAAAATCATCCGACAATTCTTCCAGCAGTTACTCCCAAAATTCCTCTACGAGTTCCTCCGGAAATAATATTATTCAAATATTTCTCCAGAAGTTTCTGCGAAAATTCTTCCAGGAAACTCCGCCAATTCCTCCGAGGATTTTCCTTTGAATATTCTAGGAATTCCTCCGAAACTACTCCAACAACTGCTCCGAAGATACTTCCAGGAGTTTCCTAAGAAATTACTCCAGAAGTTCCTTCCAAATTCCGTCCAAGAATTCCAGAGACTCCTCCAAGAGATCTTCCGGATATTTCTTAAGAAGTTCTTTCAGAAATTCCTCCATAATATCCTTCAGGAGTACATCCAGGAGTTCCTCCAAGAATTCCAATCTCTTGCTGCGTAAATCCCATCGCAACATATCCTCCGGAAATCGCTGAAGGAGTCCCTACGGAAATTCAGTCAGCATTCCTTCCGAAAATTAATCGAGGAAACCCTACGGACAATTCTCCGTCAGTTCCTCCAGATATTGATCCAGGAGTTTTTCCGGAAATTCCTCCAAGAGTTGCTACGAAAGACTGCCAAGAGTTTTCTCAAAAATTCCTCCAGGAGTTCCTCCAGAAATTACTACAAAAACTGCCTCGGATGTACCTCAAGGAATTTCTTCGTAAATTCCTCCAGAAGTTCTTCCAGAAATTCCTCCAAGAGGTCTTCTAGAAATTCCTTAATAAGTTCCTTCGGAAGTTCATGCTCGAACCCCTTCAGAAACTTCTTCAAGAGTTTCTTCCGGAAGTCCGCCAACTTTATCTCGAAATTCCTCCAGGAGTTCTCCCGAAAATTGTCCAAGGAGTTCCTACGGAAATTCCTTCCAAATTCACCCAGGAACCCCTTCAAGAGTTCATACCGTGAGTCTGTCAGGAGCTCTTCCAGAAATTCTGCCCTCCGGAAATAATTTCTTTTTTTTTTCGAAAATGGTTTCACAAATACTTGCAGGAATTCCTCCAGGAGTTTTTTTTTTGAAAACCCCTTTAGAAATTCCTCCCAGTGTAGGTAAAAACTCAAAATCTCAAAACTCATGGACGATTCAAATCAAGCGTGAGTTGGAACGTCCCAGCTCAGCACTCAATGACTCATGGATGAGTTGAATCATCCATTTGAATCATCGTAGGTTTTCTTTTGTTCTCCTTCGTTAAAAATAGTGAATTTACGTTTGTCGCATAAAATAATAGATGCTCTTCCATGTATAAGCAATAAATTGCCCCTAAAATGATTTCAAATGCGTATTTGAACCAAAACTATTTTTTGCCAAATGAGTGAAATGATGCATTTTAGCATGAAAAACTCAAGCGTGATGCATTCCTTTAAAATCGCAAACGATTTCGTCCGCACGGGAGCGCTCGTTGATTGAGATTTATGAGTGATTTTACCAACACTGATTCCTCCAAGAGTTTTTTCAGAAATTTTTCCAGAAGTTTCATTGGAAATTGCTCCTGAAATTCCCCCAGAAGATCCTTCGGTCATTCTTCCAGGAGTTCCCTCGGAAATTCCTCCAATTCCTTGTTCAATTCCAATACCTGAAATCTCCCTAAGAGTTCCTACCAAAAGTTCGCCATGAGTTCTTCCTGAAATTCTTCCAGGAGTTCCTCCGAAAATTCTTCCAAGAGCTGCTTCGGGGTAGCTTTGAGGGAGCTCCTGGAGTAATTTTCCTGCAGAAATTTCCGAAGGAACTTTCGGAGTATCTCCTGGAGAAAGTTCGAGAGAAACATCTAGAGGAACTCAGGGCGGACTTTTCGTAGGAACTTTTGAGGCAAACTCTTGGAGAATTCATGGTTGAATTTTTGAAGAAATTTCTTGAGGAATTTCTGAAGGAATTCTTGAAAGAATATGCGTGGGATTTTTGAAGGTGTTTTTGTATAAATTTCCTGCGGAACTCCTGAAGGACTTTCCGAAAGAACTTCTGGAGGAATTTCCGGAAGAGCTCCAGTAGGCATTTCCAGAGGAACCCCTGGAGGAATTTGAGAAGGAAATAAACTTCCGAAATTCATCCAGGTGATCTTTCGAAAATTCCTCCAAGAGTTCCTTTGAAAAATCCTGCGGTAATTCCTTCAAAAGTTCCTTGGATATTTTTTCCAGAAATTCTTCCAAGAGTTCAAATAGAAAGTGCACCAGAAGCTGCTTCAGGAATTGCTCCAGGAGCTCTTTCGGAAATTACTTCCTGAACTGCTTCGAAACTGCTTTCGCAAATTCATCCATGATTTTTTCAGATATTCCTCCAGAGATTCCTACTGGAGTACCTACGGAAATTCTTTCGAAAACTTATTCAGGTGTGCCTCCAAATATTCCTCTAGGACAGGGGGATCGTCAGAAATTTACTAGGAGTTTCTTCGGATATTTCTCCAGGCGTTCTTCCAGAAATCCCTCCCATAATTCAACCAGGACTTCCTTCGAAAATTCCTCCAGCAGTTCCTCCGGAAAATTGTCCCAAAATTTCTAAGAAAATGCCTTGAGAACTTCCTTCAGAAATTATTCCAGAAGTTCTTCCGGGAACTCGTCCAGGAGCTTGTCAAATTCCGGGTTCCCCGGTCGCATGAGACAAAATTTAATAAAACCAAAATCGACTTTCGTTGGTGTATTGGCCTGTCCTCGACAGCCGTTCGATCAGGTTCGCGGTTTAGCACATCAAAGTTCTACGAACAAGTTAATCCCGGAAACACCCAGATGCCAAAAGAAATGCCGAACTTTACAAAAAATGGCAATCATGATCCAAATTTATTGTATTTAACTCCCTTTTAACCCCATTTACACTTAAATCTAAGATTCTACTTATCCGTATGTTGTTCCTAATCCTAGTGTGTTGGCGTGTGTGTCCGTGTGCCTAGTGTATCCCACGGCGCTAGCATCGTTGACGTCATCCGGATGACTACAGGACCGGCCACGACCGGTTTTGGTCCGCAGGGCATACCACAAAGCTTGCAGCAGGACGACCAGGCTGCGCTTAACACACGCCGCCTTCCCGCCATCTCACATTACGTGCATGAATGCTAATAGGCCTATTATATGGGATCGACAGGGAATTTTACCAGTTTTGTCCAGTTTCACTTTTGTTGTCTATTGTTAGAGGGCTCACCGATCTCAAATTATCTCCTCCTTCACTCCTCCATTAACATGATGATTTTATGCCAGCGAGTAATATCTGCATGCTATTCAAATGGTTAATATTATTTCACTAACATACAAAGTGCATAGTCCTTTTTCACGAACCTTGCTGTTGTACTATTGGGCTCGCGCCGGCAATTCCCACAATCAGTAATTTAATCTCACTCTTAATCAGCACAGTGAACACTACGTGTTTAAGAAAAATCGACGATCGTAACACGGGTTGTCTGTAACGACTTTTTCACTGCTAACGTGAGACTAGTGGTTCTATCTCCGTTGGTACCTTTTTTATCTGCCGCAGCATCAAAGACGAAATCTCTATCGCGAGAATGAGTGATCTGGACTGGTCAATTTAAATAGATCGGCCTGTTAGTCGTTTTCGTCCCTTTCGAGTGCCCAGTAATCGGTTATGGAGAGTTAGAAATGTACTCTCTTAGGCCATCTAGTGTGCTCGGACTAGTATGCGCACACGATCAGTTGATGATTGGCGACAACTGATCATTTAAAGATGATATTGTATTGTTGTTCTGTTGTGAGTATACTGAAATACAAGTGCAGTAGCCACAACATTCGTTTTGGTCTGGGGGGCTAATAACCATTCCAAGGCAGCGTGACTAAACTCTGTCGTTAGCTGTGTTTGGAGTAGGTCACAAGCTCTTCCGGCAATTTCTCCCAAAGCACCCTCATTTTTTTTTTGTTGAAACTCCTGGAACAACTTCCAGAGGAACTCATGGGGATGGATAAACTCCTGGAGGATTTTTCAGGGTAACTCTTAGACTATTTCGAAGAATTTTCAAAGGAACTCAGGAAAAATTCAAAAAAAAATCCCTGGAGGAATCGAGGAATTTCTGGAGGAATTTTGCTAGATTTTTGGATAAGCTCTTGAAGGATTTTGCTGAGGAGCTTTCGAAGCATTATGGAGTAATTTTGGAGGAATCCTGATGGATTTTTCGGAGGTACTTTTGACGAAATTTTGAGAGGATTTCGGAGGAATGGGAAATCTTTGTAGCTTTTCATACAAATTTTGAGGAAAATTCCGGAAGAGGGTGGATAGCCGAAGCAAGCCCTGAAGGAATTCCTGTACATGCTCCAAGGAACAAGGAATTTATTGAGTATCCTCCGTAAAATCTCCTGGAAGAATGCTTGGAGAAATTCCTGAGCGAATTCGCGCTAGAATTTCGGGACGAATTACCGGAAGAACTCTAGGATTTTTTTTCCTGCTTGAATTTTTGATGAGAAGTACCTCAAAGAGTACCAGTTCCTTAGTTCTCAAATTTCTCCAGAAGTTTGTTAAATGTTCCGAAAATTTCTGAAGAAGTTCCTTCGTAATTTCCTCATGGTTTCTCCGGAAAGTCCTACAAGAGTTCCTCCGAAACTCATCTAAAAATTTAACCAGGAGTTCCTTCGCATTTTTTCCGGAAAAACACCTTTCAGGAATTTCTTCGATAGTTTTCGGGAGTTCCAAATCCACTTTCATAATGCCTTCACATATTACTCCAAGAATTCGTCAAGAGTTTCTTTAGAAATTTCTCCAGGGATTCTCCGAAACTCCTCAAGGATCATGTACAGGAATTCCTACAGGACTTCGGATATTCATCCTCTTCGGAATTTCCAAGAGCTCCTACGAAAAGTCCGCCGGAGTTCCTACAAAAATCTTCTCGAAATTCCGTCAAAAGTACCTCCGAAAAATCATTTAGATTTTTTTCTGAAAATTTCTCCAAGAATTCCTTCGAAATTTACTGCTTCGAAAACTCGTCCACAAATCCCTTCCAGAGTTTATCCAAAAAATGTAATAAGAGTTTCACCAGAAATTCATACAGGGAGAATTTCTTTAGGAATTCTTCCTGGAGTTCCTCAGAAAATCTTTCTGGAAATATCTCCAAGAGTTACTGAAAATCCTCCACGAGTTTCTCTGAAATTTTCGAAGTTCTTCAAAAATCCTCCAGAAGTTTCTCCAGTTTTAAATGTAAACATGCCCTTTGAGGTACATCGAATAAATTGCGTTCATGTCACGCTAACCAAGATCTTTGGCCAGTTTCAAATGTGCATGCCCTTTGTGTACCCAGAATAGAATGCGTTCTGACAAGGGTATGGTCATCCAAGAATTTCCTGAAGTCAGTCCTTAAAGTCTACACGCAAAACCAGAAATCAATTGATTCAAATATGCAACATGCCCTCTGTGGTACGAAGGATAAAATGCGTTTATTACATGTGGGTATGGTCATCTAAGAATTCTCAGCAATACGTAACTTC
>NC_085139.1:251100119-251137527 GCF_024139115.2 Armigeres subalbatus | reverse complement strand
ATCAGTATGCTTCGTTCAGTTATATTGCTTATAAAAAAATAAAAGAGCCTAAAACCATCAAAAATTGAAATTAAACATGTCCTTTCAAGTCTTGTTGGATTTAGGAAAAAAAACAGTAGTCGTAATTTTCATCAAACTTTTGTTGAATAATTTACCGAAAAAAAACTTTCAATATTTCAACCTTTAGCAACCTTCCACTTTAAATTTTAATAAAACTCAAATAAACATCTTTCTTCTTACATTTAATTGAATTTTCTAAAATTCCATCTTCTCAGCATTTTGCTCAATAACTAAAATGAAATCATCAAAAATTTTGAAGGAAAAACAGTTGAGAATTTTTCATTTTATGAAATAATTTGGTTTAAATCAAAGAAGATTTGAATATTAAAAATAAATACAACACTATTTGAAATTTCTGTAAACATATTGAGAAAAAAATCGTTGGGAACAAAAAAATATATATTTTATAAATTCTTAAAAATCAGAATCAATTTTTCATCATCCATCAACCTATCGCCGGAGATAGGAAAAAAAATTATTGGCAAGGTCAGATTTACGCGGAAAGATGCATTTTACGCCAAAACTATAATTTTTAGAAAAAAAAATGTTGTTCTACAAAAATTTTTTTTTTTTTTTTTTTGTGTCTTTATTATTTCAGCCCGAGGCTGGCTCGTCTCCGATTCTACAAAATTGTTAGAAATAGTAAGGCCATCATTATGGTGCTATCAAAAATAGGGTGGCCCATCATAAAAAAAATGGTTTCTCAGGAACTGACTATTGTGTTCTAGCCTATTTCAATAAATTTTGCCTAAAGTCTTTTCTGTAGTTCTTAAGTTGGCTGATTTAGAGAAATTTTATCTAATTGGATTACGCTGTTCGTATTTTGATCTACTTTTTTGTTTTAGTTTTCTCGGAAAAGTCTTCTTCGGGTGACATTTAGAGCTCAAAAATACAACTTTTGATGGGTAAATATGCCTAATATCTTTTTCCGATCAAAAGTTATAATCGTTGTTCTGTCAAAATTACATTTTTTCATAAGTTGATATCCCTAAATTTTACTAAAATCTTGTTTTTTTCAATAAAATTGATATAACTTGGCAATGGAAGAAGATACAGACGATATTCTAATAGCAAATCACGCGTTTTGAAAAGCCCCAAAAGTCTTTAGACATTCGTGAGAAATGAAAAATAAAAAATCTACAGCTTTAACACTTATTAAAAGTTTTATCATTATCACCGTATTACAAGATTAACGAGAAAAGATGCATTTTCGGCCTAAAGTGTACTTTTAAGAAAAAAAATGTGTTCTACAAAGTTGTTCTGGAGACTGGAGAGTTATCGAAAAATAGGGTGGGCCATTTTATCAGAATATGAAATTTTATTATTTCTATTTTGCGGAATATTGACATAAAATGTACTACAAAATTGTAGCGCGCTTGTCCCAATCAACTTTGCTATATAAACTTTTTATGTAGCTCTTAAGCTCACTTATTTAGAGCAATTTTACCTACCAGGACTAGGGTGTCCCTCGAAAAACAATATTTATGATCTGCTCATTCATTTTTTTATTTTTCAAGAATGTCACCTTCTGAAGACTTTTGAGGCTTTTCAAAACGTGTGTTTGCTATAATAACATTGTCTTTATCTTCTTCCGTTGTCAAGTTATATAAATTTACTTGAAAAAACATGACTTCAGTAAAATTGGTAAAACTTGAGATAAAAAAAATAACATATCTCCAATTTTTGACATAATAAAGAATAATAATTCCTCTTTTAAATGCCGTGTAAACATATTTTTTGGTCTGCCCTAACCGGAGATATCAATTTTTGAAAAATGTAATTTTGACAGAAAACGTTATAACTTTTGATCGGAAAAAGATATTGGCATATTTACTCAAAAGTTGCATTTTTTAGCTTTAAAAGTCTCTTTATCGAAAAAACAAAACAAAAAGTAGATCAAAAATACGTTTTTGAGGAACACCAATCAATTAGGTAAAATTGCTCTAAATCTGCCAACTAGAGCTACAGAAAGGATATTTAGCAAAATTTATTGGAATAAGCTGCGCTACAGCTTTGTAGAACATAACATGTCAGTATTCTGGAAATGAAAAATATTTTCTATTTTTTTTATGATGTACCTAGTTTACCTTACTATTTCTAACAATTTTGTAGAACATTTTTTCTAAAAAATATAGTTTTGGCGTAAAATGCATCTTTCCGCGTAAAACTGTATCCTGGACCACCATAGTGCATTGGTAATAAAAAACGCCGTCAAAAAATCTTAATTTAAACAACAAAAACATCATTCAAAAAAAAAAATTTCAATAATTTTAAATGGTGATATGGAAATGCTAATATCATCTTGCAAACTTAGACGTACATGTTCATGATATAATTAGAGGCGAAAGTATAAATACAATAGTTTTGTTAGGATACGGCAGACGTAAAGAATGTTTTTATAGAAGTCGATTTGATAGCGAGCGGAGTGCAACATTTGTGATGGTATAAATCTCACGACCTTCCTTCTGTCTGCTGCTCCCGTCAAGTTTTCGTTGTTAGGCAGTTCACATATTTTGATGGCAGTCAATTTTGCAACCCTTCACGACTTTGGTATGATTTACTCATTTAGTTCACTGTTTCCTTGAAATTTCTGCGCTAATATTTTGTCGTGAGCTAGCTTCTTCTCCCTCGTTCGTCTTTGGGACAGCTATTATTTAAAATTCCCTAAAATCGTTCGACTACGGTATGTAATCGGAAGCCTTTAGCCTTTGCAGGATTTAAACTTTTACATTCAATTTCAAAATAATATGCTAAACTCGACCCATTTCTGCAAAATTGTCAAAAACAAAGCTCTATTTCATCAGTTTTTGCATTCAAATTCAATTTTCATGTTAGTTTAACCTTCCTAGTGCATTGGGGTCCATTTCGACCCAAGCACACCCTAAACACCGCTGTAACTTTGTAACGCAACGAGATAAAAATCTGAAAAATTCTGACTTTCTAACTTTCAAATCAAGGTTCCTGAAAAATCAGCTTCAGCGACATGTAGGAAGGCGCCACAAAAGGACACATTGTGCATTGGGGTCCATTTGGACCCAAGATTTCATCACGATCACAAAAACTCAAATTTCAACCGATTTTCGATCTTTAGGCACCAAGCTATGAGTTCAATAACAAGCCCACGGATTCATCCAAATTGACCCTCTCTAGTCCCCAGGGAACCTGTGCTAAAGAGGTACTGTTTGAGCTTCTCAATTTGGCACCAAATTTTCGAGTTGCGTGTTATGAACATAAAATTGCTTACAAATGGCTCTGATGATTCTAACTGTATTTGCTATATTATATATGCCATTTCTGGGAAATTATCCCTCGAGCGGTCATCGGAAAGCTCTCTGGAAGATCCGGAACATCAAAATTGACCAATTCTAAAAGTTCATCCCAGAGCTTCGCGATTTTTGGTAACCATTCATTCTGGCAAATTGTGGGTGCAATCAATAGAAACCTTCTTGTGACCTACAAATGTCCAGAAACGGTCTTCCGGAAGATCCGGAACATCCGTAAAATGGCCAATTCTAAAAGTTCATCCTAAAGTCTCGCGATTTTTTTAAAACCATTTATTCTGGCAAATTGTGGGGCAATCAAAAAAGAAAGTCTTCAGTGACCCCTAAATGCCCTAGAAACGGTCCTTCGGTAGATCTGGAACATCCGTAAAAATGGCTAATTCCAAAAATTCGTTCCAGAGCTTTGTATTTGTTTTCATAATAATATATTCTGGCAAGTTGTGGATGCAATCAATAATGAAAATCTTCTGTGACCTCCAAAATGCCACAAAAACGGTCCTCTAGAAGATACGGATCATCCGTGAAAGTGGCCATTCCAAAAGTTCACGCCAGAGCATAGCATTTTTTTCGTAACCATCCATTCTGGTGAAATGTGGGTGCAATCAATAGTGAAAGTTTTCTGTGGTCTACAAATGTCGAAGAAACAATCCTTCGGAAGATTTGAAACATCCGTAAAAGTGGACAATTCCAAAACATCAGCACGGTGATTTTTTCGTAACCTTTCATTCTGGCAAATTAATAGGGAAAGTTTTCTGTTACCTCCAAGTGCTTAAGAAACGGTCCTCCGGAAGATACAGTTCATTCGTAAAAGTGATCAATTCCAAAAGAATATCTCAGAACATCGCGATTTTCTCGTAACCACCTATCCGAATTGTGTTTGCAATCAATAATAAAAGTTTTCGGTATTGTAGGTAATGGTACTCCGGAAGATCCGTGAATGTGGCCAATTTGAAAAAGAATTCACGGAGGAACTTCCGGATTCATACTTCGTTGAGAATTTCTGGATGAATTTCGTGAACAAGTTCGGTGGAGCTCCCGGAGCAGCTCCCCGAGGAATTACGTGATGAACTTCTGGAGAGATTTGCGGAAGAACTCTTAGAATTCTCAGAAGAACTTCTAGAGGAATGCCTCTAGGAACTTTCCGAGGGATTACTTGATGAGCTTCCGAAGGGATTACCGAAGGAACTTCTGAACGAACTTCCGGAGGAAGTTCTTGAATAACTTCCAGAGGAGCTTCTGCAGAAACTTCGGAGAAATTCAAGGAGGAACGCCGCAACGCCGCCGTCGCTGGCTAATGATGATCTGTTACGCTAACTGTTGGCCTCTTTTACGGATGTTCCGGATTTTACGAAGGAATTTTCATTATTGATAAGAAAATTATTTTGAGATATCAGTGGAATGTCATTACTTGTCATCAGACGAGTTTGCACAATTCCATTTGATTCCACCAATTGATTTGATTCCTTTATGTGATTTGACAGATACGTATATCGACCTTAACAGTAAGGCCGTCTTCAGTGTCTCGTACTTGTTTCGACTTTTATTATTGTCATTGTATATCACGGAGGATTTTTGCTATTGATTGCGTACATAATTCACCCATATGAATGAAAGCAAAAATTAGCAAAGCTGTGGGATGAACTTTTGGAATTGACCATTTTCACTGGTTTCCGATGTATCACAACCAAAAATAAAAAAACATACGCGATTTCCACACAGAATCTCTAAGAATTATCGAAATTTAATTTTTACATACCTTCTCGGCTACTTCGACATAGAACATTATTTTAACCAACCACTGCCGAACAAATTACGCCAAATTTGGGCCTCTCAACCGAATGATGGCTGTTTACTATCAACACTGCGAAACTATTGACTTAACAATGTCTCGGCATAACATTAGACAATATTTTCAAAGAACAAACATTACAAATTCAGCAATATAAATTCAAAATCAAAATTATACATCACTTTACTAAAAAAAACTATTATTTAATAATACTAAAGCATTACAAAAACAAACATGTATATGTATATGTACTAGTCTACGTTGGTTGACGAAATAAAATAAATAAACTAATGGGGGATCAAGTGTCCCCATATTGAGGCAATAACTTCAAATCCAAATATCCTAAAACTTTGATGAAATGTGGACATTTTCATCAGTACAGATCATATTAAGCATATTTATGGCTTTGTGCTGTGAAAAAAACGAAAGCATTTCGTCATTGTTATGAAAAGTTCTTCAAATTTTGCGTGGCCAATAAAAAAATCTTTGGCAAAGTCAAAACACACAAACCGGCCTGCAGAATGAATAAGGTTTGTCAATCCAGAAAACAACTGATCATATAAAGGTCATTTGTCTATAGAGGATCTATACTTAAAAATACGGTAGAAGAAAACTACTTTAGTTCTCGCCAAAACAGGGAGTGATCAAGTCTTCCCGGGGATCAAGTCTCCCCACCTTCCCCTATTGATTTCACAATCACTTCTCCGCTATAAATGTTTTCGAAATAAAATGTGGAGTTGTGGGATAAACTTCTGGAATTCATAATTTTAGCGGATGTCCCAAATTTCCCGGAGAACCGGAGCCGTTAACAATGTTAATGTAAAAAATCGAATGTGATTAACTTTTGGTAAGTCACAGAGGACTTTCACTATTTACTCCACATATCATCTCGGGATACAATACACTTTCACTATTGATTGCATCATCCATTCGATGATATAAACAGTTTCGAAATTTGCTTTGAGATAAACTTTTTAATTGGCCACTTTTACGAATGTTTCGGATTTCCCGGAGGGCCGTTTGTGGTCATCTCAGAAGACTGAAACAATTTATGGCGTACACAATTTGCCCGTATGGATGGTTACGAATAAAATAGCAATGCTCTGGAATGATTTTGTGGTATCGGCCCCTTTCGGGAGCATTTGCGGGTCGCAGAAGACTTGCACAATTGATTGCACAGGAAATTCGGTTATTAATGAATTGAAAAAAGCTCTGAGATATATTTTTGAAATTGGCCACTTTTACGTATGGTCCGGATCTTTCGGATGACCGTTTTGGGAGCTTTTTGGATCACTGAAGACTTTCACTACTGATTGCATCCATTATTCGTCAGGATGGATGATTACGAAATAATGCGAATCTCGGGGATTACCTTTTGGAATTGATCATTTTTACGGATGTTCCGAAAAAATCGCAAAGCTCTGGGATTAACTTTTAGAATTGGCCATTTTACGGATGTTCCCGATCTTCCGGAGAACCATTTCTGGGGCATTTGGAGGTCACAGAAGACATTTACTATTGATTGCCCCCACAATTTGCCAGAATGAATGGTTACGAAAAAATCGCGGAGCTCTGGGATTAACTTTTAGAATTGGCCACTTTGACGGATGTTTCGGATCTTCCGGAGGACCGTTTCGGGACATTTTGGGATCACAGAAGACTTTAACTGTTTGTTGCACCCACAATTTGCCAGAATGAATGGTTGTCAACAAATCGCGAAGCTCTGGGATGAACTTTTAGAATTGGCCATTTTACGGATGTTCCGGATCTTCCGGATGACCATTTCTGGGACATTTGTAAGTCACAGAAGGTTTTAACTATTGATTGAATGGTTACGAATGAATGGTTACGAAAAAATCGCGGAGTTCTGAGATAAACTTTTAGAATTGGCCAGTTTTACGGTATGCCGGATCTTCCGGACGACCATTTCTGAGACATTTGTAAGTCACAGAAGGCTTTAACTATTGATTGCACTCACAATTTGCCAGAATGAATGGTTGTCAAAAAATCGCGAAGCTCTGGGATGAACTTTTAGATTTGGCTATTTTACGGATGTTCCGGATCTTCCAGAGAACCATTTCTGGGGCATTTCGAGGTCACAGAAGACATTTACTATTGATTGCCCCCACAATTTGCCAGAATGAATGGTTACGAAAAAATCGCGGAGCTCTGGGATTAACTTTTAGAATTGGCCACTTTTACGGATGTTTCGGATCTTCCGGAGGACCGTTTCTGGGACATTTGTAGGTCACAGAAGACTTTACCTATTGATTGCACCCACAATTTGCCAGAATGAATGGTTTAAAAAAAATCGCGAAACTCTAGGATGAACTTTTGGAATTGACCATTTTACGGATGTTCCGGATCTTCCGGATGACCATTTCTGGGACATTTGTAAGTCACAGAAGGTTTTAACTATTGATTGCCCCCACAATTTACCAGAATGAATGGTTACGAAAAAATCGAGGAGTTCTGGGATAAACTTCTAGAATTGGCCAGTTTTACGGATGTTCCGGATCTTCCGGAGGACCGTTTCTGGAATATTTGTGGGTCACAGAAGGCTTTAACTATTGATTGCACCCACAATTTGCTAGAATGAATGATTGTCAAAAAATCGCGAGGCTCTAGGATAAACTTTTGGAATTGGCCGATTTACGGATGTTCCGGATCTTCCGGAGGACCATTTGTGAGACATTTGTAAGTCACAGAAGGCTTTAACTAGTGATTGCACCCACAATTTGCCAGAATGAATGGTTACGAAAAAATCGCGAAACTCTAGGATGAACTTTTAGAATTGGCCATTTTACGGATGTTCCGGATCTTCCGGAAGACCGTTTATGGGACATTTGTAGGTCACAGAAGGCTTTAACTATTGATTGCACCCACAATTTTCTAAATTGAATGGTTACGAAAAAATCGCGGAGCTCTAGGATTAACTTTTGGAATTGACCACTTTTACCGGTATTCCGGATCTTCCGGAGGATCGTTTGTGGGATATTTGGGGGTCACAGAAAACTTTACCTATTGATAGCACCCACAATTCGCCAGAATGAATGGTTTTAAAAAAAAATCGCGAAACTCTAGGATGAACTTTTGGAATTGGCCATTTTACGGATGTTCCGGATCTTCCGGAGGACCGTTTCTGGGACATTTGTAGGTCACAGAAGGCTTTAACTATTGATTGCACCCACAATTTTCCAGAATGAATGGTTACCAAAAAATCGCGAAGCTCTGGGATGAACTTTTAGAATTGGCCAATTTTACGGATGTTCCGGATCTTCCAGAGAGCTTTCCGATGACCGCTCGAGGGATAAATTTGCCCAGAAATGGCATATATAATATAGCAAATACAGTTAGAATCATCAGAGCACATATTTGCAAGCAATTTTATGTTTCATAACACGCAACTCGAGTGCCAAATTGAGAAGCTCAAACAGTACCTCTTTAGTACAGGTTCCCCGGGACTAGAGTGGTCAATTTGGATGAATCACCCCGTGGGCTTGTTATTGGAACCTACAGCTTTCGTTTGGTGCCTAAAGATCGAAAATCGGCTGAAATTTGAGTTTTTGTGATCGAGATGAAATCTTGGGTCCAAATGGACCCCAATGCACAATGTGTCACTTTTTTCTAATGCATTAGGAAGGTTAACTGACTGAAATTCAAAATAAAAAACGGTCAAAATTATAATATTATATATTTTTTTCATTCAAAGTGGTGTTATTTTTATTTCGCACCTTTTTCATGAATTTTTCGACTTAAATGGTCCGCCTTAGGGTCTGTCTCATTTGGAGAATTAAACTGAAATTAAACTTAAAAATGACATTTCAATAATTTCAATAATATCAAATAACCCTGCTCGCAGAGCAAGATTACTTTTGACAGATATCGAATCATTTTGCATCGATGTCTTATTGGAATTGCTGGGTAGCACCAGCCATTCTTATGACTGGGTTATTTGCTAATTTTCGAACTGTCACTTTTAAGTTTAATTCTCCAAATGAGACAGAGCCTTAATATCAATGTAATGCACTGAAAAGATGTGAAACAGAATGTGCTTACATTCTGCACTGAAATTTTCATCATCTGTTCATAATTTAAGAAAATATTAGTAAAAAACATGATGGTGCTATTTTTATTTCGCTCAGAGTATTGTGCTAACAGGTTTCATGCGGAGAGCCGGGGCTCAATTTTCAACAGAACCAGCCAATTTTTTTGTTTCGCGGATGACATGGATATTGCCGTTTGAACATTTGAAAAGGTGGCAGAACTATACACGCGCCTGAAACACGGGGTAACCGAAGTTGAACTGGTGATAAATGCTTCGAAGACAAAATCAAACAAATTACTGACGACATTACAACATTCAAAACAAACGTCGAACGGTTTTTTTGCCCATATAAAGTACGGTGTGCAGGGCGTCGGAAAAAGTCTCCTCTCCCTATTGCTCTTCCGGGGTCATTAAAACAAAGTTTCGCCAAGAGATCAGAGCAGTCAATGTTGTTCTGCAGCAGATCAAACGCGAAGAGCATCTGAAGAAGCATTCTCCTACACCTAAAAGTAGGAAGACTCACGAGTTCGCAGCGGTGCTCATACGGTGGCAACTCATATCTATTATGCCAGGGATGCCTTCGAAGCGCAAATCGAATGAAAACTTTCTGGACAAATTCGATTTTTCCTTTGCGTTACGGGATACGGAGCCCATACGACTAAGCCATACTCCAGAATGCAACGAACCACGGCTAAGGAAGGACCCACTTGAAAATGGAATTTGAAACTGTTCTTTAAAAAAAAAACATAAAGATGCATAAAACTTTTACATTTTACATTTACAGTTTCTAAAATGTGTCAAAGAATCGAATCAATTTGATCAAAAAATTAGATAGAGATATTTAGTAAAAAGTCGTTGAGTGAAGTAAAAACAAATGAAGCGTTTTGTCCGTCTCTATACAGGAGAGTGTATATTTGGATAAAACGTTAACAATTCTGCGACTACTTATGTTGGTTATTTGTCGTAAAAGATAGAACAATCAAAAATTTTTGGCATTTTGCCTCCCTTGCCTTTGAGTATTAGCCATCACTAAAAGCCGCCGCTCGCAGGTCTACCGGCCTACAATTCAGGTTTGGGACCATTTGGAAAACCACCGAAGAAATTCTGCCGTATCATCTAAATTGATTCCATGTATCGAATAGATTCAACCGGGCTACCGCCCCGTGCCACTTTCCGGGATGATAACACCGATCCGTTTGTGTTTCCATTCCATTAGCTTTCATCCAGCAACAACGAAGACGACGACAACTACAACCGGTTTATTGAAACGAGATCCTCTCTTTTTTTTTGTAGGCTAATATGATAATTTGCATTTTTGGTGTGTTTCGACACCTCTCGATCTTTAACCTATTTGAAGTAGTCGTAAAGTTATATGTCCCACAATAAATTCGATTCTCTTCAGTTTTTTTTAACCAACTTCCCAAAGCGGTTATTTTTCAATCGCCACTAAGGCCGTCACAAAAAAAATTAAAGTGATTGCATCTACTTCAAGTTCACATTGAACAGTTTAATCTTATTGGCGTTTCTGAGGCACCGCTGAAACAGAATGAAAGACAAATCAAAAGTTAGAATGTTCTGACGAGATGAAATCATCATCAAATAATTGACAAGTTTGTATGGCCTTTTAAAACCAAGAGTCGTTTGAAGATTGCTCATGTTGCGATAATTGATGCTTGAGAGTTTGATTACTCTAACGGATTAAGAATAACGTGATTAGAAGTTTGGTTATATCAACGAATTAAAATATCTTTATCTGGTTGTGATGAACGTCTAGAATAAATAACATGCTTGATAGATAGATTATGTTGACGAGTTGGGTTAAGCATGTTGCCTGAGAGTTGGGTAATAAACAATAGAACCAAGTGAAGACATTCCACTAAAAAGCTCAAAATAATTTTCTTAATAGAACTTTGTCTAACTTGAATATGAATCTACTAAATTGAGCTACAAATTCCAGCGGAGGTTGCTTAGGAGATCTCAAGAATTCTTGGAGCCTTCTTGGAGTTTGAACATTCTTGAATTTATTTTTAGGATTTTTTCATTTGTAGTAAAAAAATAATTTTGCTACCTTTCGATTTTTTTCCACTCTGCTCCGGAACAAGCAACCATGCGAACGACCCCTCCTCTAGCTTGCGTGTGTACGACCCGCGAAGGGAATGCAAACATCCCACCCAGCCGCCAACTAACCAATCGGACCCATTTCACAGCTGGATTTGCCGCCGTCTTGTACCGAAATTCTCCTGGACAACGCGTCGGTCTCGGACGAGTTCGAATTTTGGACGGTCATCGCCGGCCGCACCACACCGCGCCGAAGAGAATCAAACAAGTGAACAGAAATTAGCTCCACGCTTGTCTGTGTCCGTCCGTATCGTCTTTGATCTGGCCACAGCATGCATGGCCGGCTGCTGCTGCTGCTGCTGCTGATGGCAGACGCGTGTTGGTCAATTGTCGTCGAACGGAGCTGGCGGCGTTGAAAGCGATTGTGTTGCGATGACGAAGCGGGATAAAAGTGTTAAATCTAATTACACTTCACATGTCGGAACCCGAGCGGAGATGGATAACAGATCAAGAGTAGTAATTCTTATTCTAGAACCTGATTTATTATATACGTGGAGGTAACAGAAAAGTGTGTCACTGAGTACATTTTACTCGGCCTAATTCTGACAAATTCTGGTATTTGCATCAAGTCGGGAAGGCATTTTCTCGCAGTCAGTCGGTTGGGTGCGGTCTACTCGGGAATGGACCTTGTCGGTCGTAGGAACGTGCAAGCTCTTCTTCGGGGACTTCATACCAATGATGATGACGATGATGATGAGTGTTTAGGCGGTTTAGATGGGTTAAAAGGCTGTTGAGGCCTGATACTTAACCCTAGGGTGAGTGACGCGTGCGTTTGTGATAATAGAGCGTTTCGAGTCGGTGGATTAGACGGCGGGATCCGTCTCGCATTGATAGATGGGACGCACACGGATGATTAATCGATTCGCTCGCGAGATCCCGGCGGTGTAGGAGGTGATGATGGCCCGAGGGCGTTAACCATGGGGTAGGATATGTGGCAGTGGTTTCTGGAGTGGTAGAGCATTTTGGAATGGAAAGTTTTAAGAGTTGCTAATGCTTAAATAATGTATGTTTTGTAGTCCTCATAAATTCGACTGATCATTCATTTTGGACCGATAGAATGTCATAAGATAGAAATGTGAAATAAATGAAATATGAGGGGCTTTCTTCCTGTTCAACCTTCTACAGCAGCGGTTCTCAACCTGGGGTACATGTACCCCTGGGGGTACCTTCGCTGGCCCTAGGGGATACCTAGTACAAAAATGCGTAATGGCGGACGTATAACAATTGCGAATAAAACTCATTGGTAATATTTTGATAATTGCGTATTTTTTATTTCAAAAATTTATATTGTACATAACATGCTAGGCGATCAATAAATCACAATTGAATCCTGTCTTCCACAACCAGCACAATGTATGAAGGGCTGCGGAACAAAAAATCAAACGAACAAAACGTCGAAAGAAGAAATTTAAAAAATCTTTAATGTAATCTAGGATTTAAAGGTTCGGAATCCTTCGTTTGAGAGGCATGAAGGCTTTTATATCTCTAAAGCTAGGTTGCTTCGTTGCAAGAGGATTAGAAGCATCCTTCTACGCTTCTCGGAAACCTTCTTCCAAGCAGCTCGAAGGCCTCTTTTCAAGAGGCTAAATCTAGTCGCATATCCGTTGCAGTAACCTATGTGGGACATGTGTGCTGCTAGGAAAGCCTCCTTTCAAGAGGCTCGGAAGGCTCCTTTCAAGAGACTCAAAAGTCCCTTTCCAGAGGCTTAAAAGCCTCCTTTCAAGAAGCTCAAAAGCCTCCTTCCAAGATGCTCGGAAGTCTCCTTTTAAGAGATTCGAAAGCCTCTTTTCAAGATCCTTTCAAGAGGCTCGGCAGCCTCCTTTTTTCAAGAGGCTCAAAAGCGTCTTTCCAAGAGGCTCGGAAGGCTCCTTTCAAGAGGTTAGGTTGCCTCCTTTCAAGAGGCTCGTAAGCCTCCTTTAAGAGGCCTCCGAAGCTTGCTTTCAAGAAGCTCAAAAGCCTTCTTTTCTAGAGGCTCGAAAGCCTCCTTTTCTAGAGGTTCAAAAGCCTCCATTCAAGAGGCTCCTTCGGAAGCCTCCTTGCTAGAGGCTCGGAAGCCTATTTTCAAGGGGCTCAGAAGTTTCCTTTCAAGAGGCACAGAAGCCTCCTTTCAAGAGACTCAAAAGCATTTTTCGAAGATGCTCGGAAGCCTCCTTTCGAGAGGCTCGGAAGTCTTCTTTCAAGAGGCTCGGAAGCCTGCTTTCGAGAAGCTCAAAAGCCTCCTTTTCAAAAGGCTCGGAAGCCTTCTTTCAAGAGACTCGGAAGCCTTCTCTCAAGAGGCTCGGAAGCCTTCTTTCAAAAGGCTCAGGACTCTCAAGCCTCTTTTCAAGAAACTCAGGAGCCTCCTTTTCAGGGGCTCATGAGCCTCTTTTCAAGAGGCTCAGAAGCCTCCTTTCAAGAGGCTCAGAAGCCTCCTTTCATGAGGCTCAGAAGCCTCCTTTCATGAGGCTCAGAAGCCTTCCAAGAGACTCAGAATCCTCCTTTCAAGAGGCTCGGGAGGATCCTTTCAAGAGGCTCGGAAGCCTCCTTTCAAGAAACTCGGAATTCTTCTTTCAAGAGGCTCAAAAGCGTCCCGTCCTCTCTACAAGAGGCTCAGAAGCCTCTTATCACGAGGCGTGGAAGCCTACTTCAAAGGGATCCAAAAGCTGAAAGGAGCTTCCCTTCAAAGGCCTCGGAATTATTGTTTCAAGAGGGGGTACCTAAATTAATGCAAAAGTGCGAAGGGGTACCTCTCAAGAAAAAGGTTGAGAACCGCTATTCTACAGTATTATGCATGACTGAATTCTAAGAAAGAACTTAAATCCCTTCCCCTTCCATGTAACAGATTTCGATCTACGCTTCTGTACTTTTTGTATGAAGCATTACACTACTCAAAGTATCGCCTTTTATAGAGTAACAAAATTTATGGATGTTCTCTAACATAACAAATGAAGAAAAACATCATGATGCTCTTGTAAGAATAAGAGTCGATTTATTTACCAACCTCCGGCAAGAGAGGATCACCTCAGGGTGTACGTTCTTCTCAATTCGGGAGATTTTTCCTGTAAAGGTTTCATCAAGCACGTAAAACGAGCAGATCATTGGGATCATCTCTTCTCATCAATATAAGTATGGATTCCATGGCCAAGTCTTACTTTTAGAAAGTTGAATATCGTTGAGTAACCCGAATAGGCTGCACCAAGGTTCTTACATCATCTTGGGCTGGATATTGTCCAATATAACAATTGCCTTGTTCTTGGATATGGGACTCTAAACATTTCCCCATGAAGCCTTTGCTTTGGAAAGTGTGCGAGTACTTTGGAAGTGCTGCGAGTCGTAGAAAGAACCGAAGACTCAAACTGTGTGCCTATGATGCCAATCACGTGACCTGCAACCGTGTGGTATCCTTCGGTAAAAGGTACCGCTCCAGTCAAAACAGTCATCAAGCTTTTTGTCAGCTGTCCCAGTCTGTTTGGTAAAGCTTCGTGGCACCGCCTTTTTGGCTTTATTCGTGTAATATTCTCCATAGGAGCTTGAATTCGTTTATAATGTTGATCCTCAGTACGAACAACCGATGAAAGTTTTAGTAACAGGGTGGTAAAACGTCAGTGTTCGGAATGTGAGTCATGTTGGCGATTTATGTCTAGTATTTAAAAAAACAGAGACAACGCGACGATGTTCTTAAAAAAATAATTTTCAATTGAAATTTTTATTAAAAACTAGCTGATCAGACCGCGTTGGTCAGTTGTTTTACAAATGTCAAATGTCGATTTTGACTTGATTGTTTAGATTTCTTCACAACTCTACAACTTTATACACTTTCATGGTTTTCTAACTATTCCATCAAAAATATCTTTCTTTCTCCACATATAAACACAGCTGATTCCAAGACGATTCGATTAGTGAGAAAACCGTACAAATCGGTCAATCCGTTCGTGAGTTGTATTGCCTCAAAGGAAATGTAAACTCATTTTTATATAAAGAGATTTGAAAAAAAATTAAAAACTAAAACTGAAAAATAGATCGAGTAATGTTTTGACTTCCTTACTCAATATGTCCCCTAAATCGATGCAAATCCTGGCTACTGTGATAATATTGGATCTTTAAACTAGTTGATAAACTTAACCTCTCTGACTTGATTATCTAAATATTTTACTCCACGGCCGTTTCACTTGTTCTTTCTTCTTAGAAACTTTCGAAATTTTCAATGTTTTAAGCAAATCCTTTCAATTTTTTCACGAAAAGTTTGACTTTTGATGTGGGGTTTTATATCTGAATATTGAGAAATTTTTCTAATGAACTTTATCATTTAATTTTTGAAACTTTTTCAAAATTATTCAACAGAAGCTTGAATGAATTTAATCGAATATATTTTCAAGTTTTTCGATGAAATGTTTGAAAAATTGTTATGAAAATTTGTCAATTTTTATATTCTTATATTTTTTATGAGTTTTTCGATTTGAAAATTCAACTTTCCAAATTTTCGCCTCAAAATTGTTTGAATAAGTTTTAAAAATAAAGAATGTTTGAAGAATTTTTATTCCTCGTACAGCAAGGTTGTACTCCAAAAATGAACTTTTGATAGAAGGCCCGGAGATCCACAGTGTAATATACCAATCGACTCAGCTCGACGAACCGGGGTGATGTCTGTATGTGTACAAATTTTGTAGACACATTTTTTGGAACTTGGCATTACCCGGTTTACTAGCAACAAGTTGCATTCGTCAGAAAATGCTGTCTAATTGTTTGCTATTGAAAATTGACAAATTCGTACATTGCATTTCGGAATTATTGAAAAATCATTCAACCGTCTAAGGCGTCTTTCCATTTAATTCCACTACGTTTTGCTATCCTTGCAGATACATTTTTGACCTCAACGCAGTAGAATTAAATGGAAAGTACCTTTGACGGTTGAATACATTCCACTAAAAGAGCTTATTTTTTTTTGTAAAAAATCTTTGTTTTTTTTTTCAAGGGTCCCACCTTGGAAATGGATTTTTTTAATAATGCTGGCAATGCATAGTATCTTATGCAAAAGCATGCAAAATAGTAGAAAAAACGCGATCTTTTCCCCTAAAGTGCTTTTTTGACCTTTCTTATGTGATTTTTTCAATACATTTTACGATCCATAATAAAGGCATCATCGCCGATAGGTGAATTATTCTAAGTTTTAGATGTTCGTAACTGCCCACAATAGCATATTTATCCCACATTATTAGAAATCTAGCAAAGATGGGACTGATATGCAATCATAGGTATTTTCCGAGGAAATCCGAGAGGAACTTCCGGAGGAATTTCTGGAAGAACTTCCGGAAGAATTCCTGGAGAAACTTCCGGAGGAGTTCCTGGAGAAACTTCCGAAGGAATTCCTGGAGGAACGTCCAGAGGAATACTTGGAGGAACTTCCGGAGGAATTGCCGGAGGAACTTCCGGAGGAATTCCTGGAGGAACTTCCGGAAGAATTCCTGGAATAACTTCCGGAGGAATTCCTGGAATAACTTCCGGAGGAATTCCTGGAGGAACTTCCGGAGGAATTCCTGGAGGAACTTCCGGAGGAATTCCTGGAGGAACTTCCGGAGGAATTCCTGGAGGAACTTCCGGAGGAATTCCTGGAGGAACTTCCGGAGGAATTCCTGAAGGAACTTCCGGAGGAATTCCTGAAGGAATTTCCGGAGAAACTTCCGGAAGAATTCCTGGAGGAACTTCCGGAGGAACTCCTGGAGGAACTTTCGGAGAAACTTCCGGTGGAATTCCTGGAGGAACTTCCGGAGAAATTCCTGGAGGAACTTCCGGAGGAATTCCTGGAGGAACTTCCGGAGGAATTCCTGGAGGAACTTCCGGAGGAATTCCTGGAGGAACTTCCGGAGGAATTCCTGGAGGAACTTCCGGAGGAATTTCTGGAGGAACTTCCGGAGGAATTCCTGAAGGAACTTCCGGAGGAATTCCTGGAGGAACTTCCGGAGGAATTCCTGGAGGAACTTCCGGAGAAACTTCCGGAGGAATTCCTGGAGGAACTTCCGGAGGAATTCCTGGAGGAACTTCTGGAGGAACTTCCGAAAGGAATTCCTGAAGGAACTTCAGGAGGAATTCCTGGAGAAACTTCCGGAGGAATTCCTGGAGGAAATTCCGGAGGAATTCTTGGAGGAACTTCGTGAGGAATTCCTGGAGGAACTTCCGGAGGAATTCCTGGAGGAACTTCCGGAGGAATTCCTGGAGGAACTTCCGGAGGAATTCCTGGAGGAACTTCCGGAGGAATTCCTGGAGGAACTTCCGGAGGAATTCCTGGAGGAACTTCCGGAGGAATTCCTGGAGGAACTTCCGGAGGAATTCCTGGAGGAACTTCCGGAGAAATTCCTGGAGGAACTTCCGGAGGAATTCCTGGAAGAACTTCCGGAGGAATTCCTGGAGGAACTTCCGGAGGAATTCCTGGAGGAACTTCTGGAGGAATTCCTGGAGGAACTTCCGGAGGAATTCCTGGAGGAACTTCCGGAGAAACTTCCGGAGGAATTCCTGGAGGAACTTCCGGAGGAATTCCTGGAGGAACTTCCGGAGGAATTCCTGAAGGAACATACGGAGGAATTCCTGGAGGAACTTCCGGAGGAATTCCTGGAGGAACTTCCGGAGGAATTCCTGGAGGAACTTCCGGAGAAACTTCCGGAGGAATTCCTGGAGGAACTTCCGGAGGAATTCCTGGAGGAACTTCCGGAGGAACTTCCGGAGGAATTCCTGGAGGAACTTCCGGAGGAATTCCTGGAGGAACTTCCGGAGGAATTCCTGAAGGAACATACGGAGGAATTCCTGGAGGAACTTCCGGAGGAATTCCTGGAGGAACTTCCGGAGAAATTCCTGGAGGAACTTCCGGAGAAATTCCTGGAGGAACTTCCGGAGAAATTCCTGGAGGAACTTCCGGAGGAATTCCTGGAAGAACTTCCGGAGGATTTCCTGGAGGAACTTCCGGAGGAATTCCTGGAGGAACTTCCGGAGGAATTCCTGGAGGAACTTCCGGAGGAATTCCTGGAGGAACGTCCGGAGGAATTCCTGGAGGAACTTCCGGAGGAATTCCTGGAGGAACTTCCGGAGGAATTCCTGGAGGAACTTCCGGAGGAATTCCTGGAGGAACTTCCGGAGGAATTCCTGGAGGAACTTCCGGAGGAATTCCTGGAGGAACTTCCGGAGGAATTCCTGGAGGAACTTCCGGAGGAATTCCTGGAGGAACATACGGAGGAATTCCTGGAGGAACTTCCGGAGGAATTCCTGGAGGAACTTCCGGAGGAATTCCTGGAGGAACTGCCGGAGGAATTCCTGAAGGAACATACGGAGGAATTCCTGGAGGAACTTCCGGAGGAATTCCTGGAGGAACTTCGGAGGAATTCCTGGAGGAACTTCCGGAGGAATTCCTGGAGGAACTTCCGGAGAATTCCTGGAGGAACTTCGGAGGAATTCCCAAGAACTTCCGGAGGAATTCCTGGAGAACTCCGGAGGAATTCCTAAAGGAACTTCGAGGAATTCCTGAAGGAACTTCGGAGGAATTCCTAAAGGAACTTCCGGAGGAATTCCTGGAGGAACTTCCGGAGAAACTTCTGAGAGGAATTCCTGGAGGAACTTCCGGAGGAATTCCTGGAGAATTCGGAGGAATTCCTGGAGGAACTTCCGGAGGAATTCCTGGAGGAACTTCGGAGGAATTCCTAGAGGAGCTTCCAGAGGAATTCCTGGAGGAGCTTCCGGAGGAACTTCTGGACGAACTCTCGGAGAAATTCCTGGAGGAACTCCCGGGGGAATTTCTGGAGGAATTCCTGGACGAACTCCCAGAGAAATTCCTGGAGGAACTCCCGGAGGAATTCCTGGAGAATTTTCGGAGAAATTTTTGGAGGAGCTTCCAGAGGAATCCCTGGAAGAACTCCTGGAGGAACTTCCGGAGGAATCTCCAGAGGAACTTCCGGAGTGAACTCCGAGAACCTCCTGGAGGAACTCCCGGAGGAATTCCTGAGAACTTCCGGAGGAATTCCTGAGGAACTTCGGAGGAATTCCTGGAACTTCGGAGGAATTCCTGGAGGAGAATTCCCGGAGGAACTCCTGGAGAACTTCCTGAGGAATTCCTGGAGGAACTTCCGGAGGAATTCCTCCGGAACTTCCTCCAGGAATTCCTCCTGGAAGAACTTCCGGAGGAATTCCTCCGGAGGAATTCCTGGAGGAACTTCTCCAGGAAATTCCTCCGAAGTTCCTCCAGGAATTCCTCCGGAAGTTCCTCCAGGAATTCCTCCGAAGTTCCTCCAGGAATCTCCTCCGGAATTCCTCCGAGTTCCTCCAGGAATTCCTCCGAAGTTCCTCCAGGAATTCTCCGGAAGTTCCTCCAGGAATTCCTCCGGAAGTTCCTCCAGGAATTCCTCCGAAGTTCCTCCAGGAATTCCTCCGAAGTTCCTCCAGGAATTCCTCCGAAGTTCCTCCAGGAATTCCTCCGGAAGTTCCTCCAGGAATTCCTCCGGAAGTTCTCTCCAGGAATTCCTCCGGAAGTTCCTCCAGGAATTCCTCCGGAAGTTCCTCCAGGAATTCCTCCGGAAGTTCTTCCAGGAATTCCTCCGGAAGTTCCTCCAGGAATTTCTTCGGGAGTCCCTCCCGGAATTCCTCCGGAGTTCCTCCAGGAATTCCTCCGGAAGTTCCTCCAGGAATTCCTCCGGAAGTTCCTCCAGAATTCCTCCGGAAGTTCTCTCCAGGAATTCCTCCGAAGTTCCTCCAGGAATTCTCCGAAGTTCCTCCAGGAATTCCTCCGAAGTTCCTCCAGGAATTCCTCCGGAAGTTCCTCCAGGAATTCCTCCGAAGTTCCTCCAGGAATTCCTCCGAAGTTCCTCCGGGAATTCCTTTGAAAGTTCCTCCAGGAATTCCTCTGGAAGTTCCTCCGGAAGTTCCTCCGGGAATTCCTCCGGAGTTCCTCCAGAATTCCTCCGAAGTTCCTCCAGGAATTCCTCCGAAGTTCCTCCAGGAATTCCTCCGGAAGTTCCTCCAGGAATTCCTCCGGAAGTTCCTCCAGGAATTCCTCCGGAAGTTCCTCCAGGAATTCTCCGAAGTTCCTCCAGGAATTCCTCCGAAGTTCCTCCAGGAATTCCTCCGGAAGTTCCTCCAGGAATTCCTCCGAAGTTCCTCCAGGAATTCCTCCGAAGTTCCTCCAGGAATTCCTCCGGAAGTTCCTCCAGGAATTCTCCGAAGTTCCTCCAGGAATTCCTCCGAAGTTCCTCCAGGAATTCCTCCGGAAGTTCCTCCAGGAATTCCTCCGAAGTTCCTCCAGGAATTCCTCCGGAAGTTCCTCCAGGAATTCCTTCGGAAGTTCTTCCAGGAATTCCTCCCGAAGTTCCTCCAGGAATTCCTCCGAAGTTCCTCCAGGAATTCCTCCGGAAGTTCCTCCAGGAATTCCTCCGGAAGTTCCTCCAGGAATTCCTCCGGATGTTCCTCCAGGAATTCCTCCGGAAGTTCCTCCAGGAAATCCTCCGGGAGTTCCTTCCAGAATTCCTCCGAAGTTCCTCCAGGAATTCCTCCGGAAGTTCCCCCAGGAATTCCTCCGGTAGTTCCTCCAGAGATTCCTCCGGTACATCCCTCCAGGAATTCCTCCGGAAGTTCCTCCAGGAATTCCTCCGGAAGTTCCTCCAGGAATTCCTCCGGAAGTTCCTCCAGGAATTCCTCCGGAAGTTCCTCCAGGAATTCCTCCGGAAGTTCCTCCAGGAATTCCTCCGGAAGTTCCTCCAGGAAATTCCTCCGGAAGTTCCTCCAGGAATTCCTCCGGAAGTTCCTCCAGGAATTCCTCCGGAAGTTCCTCCAGGAATTTCTCCGGAAGTTCCTCCAGGAATTTCTCCGGAAGTTCCTCCAGGAATTCCTCCGGAAGTTCCTCCAGGAATTCCTCCGTATGTTCCTTCAGGAATTCCTCCGGAAGTTCCTCCAGGAATTCCTCCGGAAGTTCCTCCAGGAATTCCTCCGGAAGTTCCTCCGGAAGTTCCTCCAGGAATTCCTCCGGAAGTTCCTCCAGGAATTCCTCCGGAAGTTTCTCCGAAGTTCCTCCAGGAATTCCTCCGGAAGTTCCTCCACGAATTCCTCCGAAGTTCCTCCAGGAATTCCTCCGCATGTTCCTTCAGGAATTCCTCCGGAAGTCCTCCAGGAATTCTTCCGGAAGTTCCTCCAGGAATTCCTCCGAAAGTTCCTTCAGAAATTCCTCCAGAAATTCCTCCAGGAATTCTTCTAGAAGTTCCTCCAGGAATTCCTCCGGAAGTTCGTACAGGAATTCCTCCGCAAGTTCTTCCAGGAATTCCTCCGGAAGTTCCTCCAGGAATTTCTCTGAAAGTTCCTCCATGAATTTCTCCGAGAGTTTCTCCAGGAATTTTTCCGGAAGTTCCTACAGGCATTCCTCCGGAAGTTCCTCCAGGAATTCCTCACGAAGGTCCTCCAGCAAATGCTCAAAAAGTTTCTTCAGGAATTCCTCCGGAAGATCCTCCAGGAATTTCTCCGGAAGTTCCTCCAGGAATTCCTCCGGAAGTTCCTCCAGGAATTCCTCCGGAAGTTCCTCCAGGAATTCCTCCGGAAGTTCCTCCAGGAATTCCTCCGGAAGTTCCTCCAGGAATTCCTCCGGAAGTTCCTCCGGAAGTTCCCCCAGGAATTCCTCCGGAAGTTCCTCCAGGAATTCCTCCGGAAGTTTCTCCGGAAGTTCCTCCAGGAATTCCTCCGGAAGTTCCTCCAGGAATTCCTCCGGAAGTTCCTTCAGGAATTCCTCCGGAAGTTCCTCCAGAAATTCCTCCGGAAGTTCCTCCAGGAATTCCTCCGGAAGTTCCTCCAGGAATTCCTCTAGAACTTCCTCCAGGAATTTCCCAGGAATTCCTCCGGAAGTTCATCCAGGAATTTCTCCGGAAGTTCCTCCAGGAATTCCACCGGAAGTTTCTCCGAAAGTTCCTCCAGGAGTTCCTCCGAAGTTCCTCCAGGAATTCTTCCGGAAGTTTCTCGGAAATTCCTTCAGGAATTCCTCCCGAAGTTCCTTCAGGAATTCCTCCGGAAGTTCCTCCAGGAATTCCTCCGGAAGTTCCTCCAGGAATTCCTCCGGAAGTTCCTCCAGGAATTCCTCCGGAAGTTCCTCCAGGAATTCCTCCGGAAGTTCCTCCAGGAATTCCTCCGGAAGTTATTCCAGGAATTCCACCTGAAGGTATTCAAGGAATTCTTCCGAAGTTCCTCCAGAATTCCTCCGGAAGTTCCTCCATGAATTCCTCGAAGTTCCTCCAAGTATTCCTCTGGACGTTCCTCCAGGAATTCCTTCGGAAGTTTCTCCAGGAACTCCTCCGGAAGTTTCTCCAGGAATTCTTCCGGAAGTTCTTCCAGAAATTCCTCCGGAAGTTCCTCTCGGATTTCCTCGGAAAATACCTATGATTGCATATCAGTCCCATCTTTGCTGGAGGAACTTCCGGAGGAATTCCTGGAGGAACTTCCGGAGGAATTCCTGGAGGAACTTCCGGAGGAATTCCTGGAGGAACTTCCGGAGGAATTCCTGGAGGAACTTCCGGAGGAATTCCTGGAGGAACTTCCGGAGGAATTCCTGGAGAAATTTCCGGAGGAATTCCTGGAGAAACTTCCGGAGAAATTTCTCGAGGAACTTCCGGAGGAATTCCTGGAAGAACTTCTGGGGGAATTCCTGGAGGAACTTCTGGAGGAACTCCTGGAGGAACTTCCGGAGTAATTCCTGGAGGAATTCCTGAAGAAACTTCCGGAAAAATTTTTTTTGTGCCTTATCAGATTGTAAAAAATGGAGGTACAAAGTATAGAATACGTTTATGGCATGTGGGTATGATCATCCAAGAAATCCCTTAAGTCAGGCCTTAAGGTCTACACACGTTACCAGAAATCTATTGTCCAGTTTCAAATATGGAACATGCCCTTTGTGGTACACAGAATAGAATGCGTTCATGACATGTGAGTTTGATCGGAAGCCTTCTACCAAGAGGCTCGGAAGCCTCCTTTCAAGCAGCTCAAAGCATTCTTTTCTAGAGGCTCAAAAGCCTCCTTTCATGAGGCTCGGAAGCATCCTTTCAAGATCCTTTCAAGAGGCTCGGAAGCCTTCTTTCAAGAGGCTCGGAAACCTTCTTTCAAGAAGTTCGGAAGCCTCTTTTCAAGAGGCTCAGAAGCCTCCTTTCAAGAGGCTCAAAAACATCCTTTCAAGAGGCTCAAAAGCCTCCTTCCAACTGGCTCAGAAGCCTCCTTTCAAGAGGTTCGGAAGCCTTCTTTCAGGAAGCTCAAAAACCTTCTTTTCTAGAGGCTCAAAAGCTTTCCTTCAAGAGGCTGGCAAGAGGCTCGGAAACCTCCTTTCAAGATCCTTTCAAGAGGTTCGGAAGCCTCTTTTCAAGAGGCTCAGAAACCTCCTTTCAAGAGGCTCAGAAGCTTCCTTTCAAGAGGCTAAAACCCATCCTTTCGAGAGGCTCAAACACATCAAAAGCCTCCTTCCAAGAGACTCAGAATCCTCCTTTCAAGAGGCTCGGAAGCCTTCTTTCAGGAAGCTCAAAAACCTTCTTTTCTAAAGGCTCAAAAGCCTCCTTCTCTAGAGGCTCGAAAGCCTTCTTTCAAGAGGCTGGCAAAAGGCTCAGAAACCTCCTTTCGAAAGGCTCAAAAACATCCTTTCAAGAGGCTCGGAAGCCTTCTTTCAAGAGGCTCGGAAGCCTCCTTCAAGCAGCTCAAAGCCTTCTTTTCTAGAGGCTCAAAAGCCTCCTTTCATGAGGCTCGGAAGCCTTCTTTCAAGAAGTTCGGAAGCCTCTTTTCAAGAGGCTCAGAAACCTCCTTTCAAAAGGCTCAGAAGCCTTCTTTCAAGAGGCTCAAAAGCCTCCTTCCAATAGGCCCAGAAGCCTCCTTTCAAGAGGTTCGGAAGCCTTCTTTCAGGAAGTTCAAAAACCTTTTTTTCTAGAGGTTCAAAAGCCTTCTTCTCTAGAAGCTTGCAAGCCTTCTTTCAAGAGGCTGGCAAAAGGCTCGGAAACCTTCTTTCAAGATCCTTTCAAGAGGCTCGGAAGCCTCTTTTCAAGAGACTCAGATGCCTCCTTCTTTCAAGAGGCTCAGAAGCCTTGTTTCAAGAGGCTCAAAAGCCTACTTTCAAGAGGCACAGAAGCTCTGAAGCCTCTTTGTAAGAGGCTCGAAAGGCTCCTTTCGTGAGGCTCGCAGGCCTCTTTTCAAGAGGTTCGGAAGCCTCCTTTCAAGAAGCTCGGAATTCTTTTTTCAAGAGGCTCAGAATTCTTTTTTCAAGAACTTAAGATGCAAAGGAAGCCTCCTTTCAATATGCAAAGGAAGACTCCTTTTATGTGGCTCGAAAATCGTCTTCAAGAGGCTCGGAAGCCTATCTACAAGAGGCTCAGAATCCATTAATTAAGGCGCGGAAACCTACTTTAAAGGGATTCAAAGGCTGAAAGGAGCTTCCCTTCAAAGGGCTAGGAATTATTTTCTAAGCCTACTTTTGAGAGGGGGTACCTAAATTAATGCAAAAATTCGAAGGGTACCTCTCAAGAAAAAGGTTGAGAACCGCTGCTCTAGATCATGAAATCTTGCTTAATAAGCTAGAACTTTATGGAATCCGTAGAGTAGCAAATGATATCATTGGCAGCTATCTGGAGAGTAGGAATCAGTTCATTACTCACGATGGTTTAAATAGTTCTCTTATAGGCAAGTCACAACAGGAGTTCCTCAAGGAAGCAATATTAGGCCGATATTGTGTCTAATCTACATAAATGATGCTGAGAAGTTTAATCTCTTGGTTACTCCCAGGGGTATTTGCTGACGACACAGCCTTGTTCAATCTAGACACTAGTGCCGCTTAAATTGTTATGAATATGCAACGTGATTTAGGACTGCTCCAGAATTATTTTAAAGAAAATCTTCTCACTTTAAATGTGCAAAAAACAAAGCATTTGATCTTCAGATCTCCGAGGAAAAGTGTTTCAAAACTATCACACAAAGTAGAGAAAGTTGATTGTTTTAAATACCTCGGAGTACCTTTGGACTCTACTCTATCTTGGGTAGGGTTCTTATATTCTTGTATTCATTTTGATCTTGGGATTATCATCTACAAAATGTCATTTTTGTGTGGAATTTCATACAGGGTTCGGAGTTTCTTCCCAGAAAAGCTTTGCTTCTGTTCTATTTTGCTCATATACATTCGCACCTAAATTATCTGATTATATCATGGGGAACAGCGTGCAAGTCAAAACTAAAAAAACTGCAAACGCTATAAAATAGGTGCCTAAAACTGATCTATAACTTACCTTTCCTCTGTCTGTCGGTTCGACTATATACAGACATTCCTCATAATATATTGCCAATCTTAGGTCTATGTGAAGAACAAACTTTTTTAGTGCTACATAAAATGTTACACAATCCTGCGACTTTCCACAACATAATATTTAACTTACAGTCTCGTAATCATAATGCCAGACAAGCCAACCATCTTGTCAGATCTCGCGCATCTTTTAATTTTGGCCAAAATCGGTTCTCCTTCATAGCTCCAACAAAGTACAACAAACTGCCTAGAAATCTCTAAGAAATAAATAACTATACTTTTTTCAAAACTAACATCAAAAGTTTCTTAACAAATCAAATTCCTCAACTATAATTGTTTAGTATACCACCACTTCACAATTTAGATCACTATGTAAAATACAGTTAATTAATTATTAAATAAATTAGAAATCAAAATTACGTTTATTAACTTCGTTCATTAATTGTGCTTCTATAAAAAGGGTAACACCCACTAGAAGCATCCATTTGTTTAATATGATAGCTTTCCTTATCTTTAATTAATGCATTTAGTTTCGTATTCTCAGCCATTTAAATTAGTAATTGTTTTATTGTTTGAGTTTTCTTCATGGCTGAGAATTGAGTGTCCACTACCAGAGAGCTCAATGGGGAGCTTTTGGGTCTGGGGGAGAGCGAAGGTTCACTAAAAAAAATATTCTTGGAAAATCCAAATATTTTTATTCTTGGTTTGAAAAGTTTTTGGTTTTCAACGCACTACTTCTCTTCGAAAACGACAGTGGCTGCAGCTACTTTTCTTTCTGAAAACTCATTTGCTATGGTTTGAACATTTTACTTGATTTTGACTGGAATCTGAATCCCAAAATTAATCAGAATAGAATTGAAATCCAAATTCAACGAGAACTCAACTGAAATATAAAGCCAAATTTAAAAAAAAATAGTCGAAGACAAAATCACTGATGTATGCTTCGTTCAGTTACGTATTGCTCTAGTTGTTTTAGTTTTGTTTTAAATGTTTCCATCCCTTGTACCCATGCCACGGGTGGTTATCTCCAACATGAACGTATACAGCAATGTAAACTATATGTGGTTTGCGCATCGAAGCATGTTACAGGGGTAGAGTAATTCCGCTGAGCAGCAAAAGGAAATGGAAGAATTGCCAACTATTTTGCAAGAGGTGTGTTCGTAAGAAAGATAGCAAAGCAGTGGAGATTTCCGTGCTAATTAATTTAATGCTCATGTAGATTGTGATCGTACTCATTTGAAGTTGCCGGAGTTCTTGGAAAGCGAAAAAAGCAACAAGTTTAAGTAATGGAGTCGAGAGTAAGATAGCCATTATAGATTAGTTATCAGGTCATCGTTATTTGATAAATGGTCGGAATTTTTATATCAATATGATCCATCCTAGAGTTGTCAGGTGAATATGGTGGGTTGAGCATGAGCATGATGACCGTGCATTTCGTAGTTGCTACTCTGTGCTTAGGTGACTATGGTGGTTGGGTACAAAAACTGGACTGTAGGAACTAGAACGTTGCAGCTGGTATGATATAGATTTCATGATTCTGGATTAATCTTTTAGGATGGATATATGAGCATTTTGGTATGCTAGTACATAATTTCTGCGAAATCGTTGGCTTTACAGAACAAATATCGGAGGTCAAGTTTGACTATATCCTAAAGACGCAATAACCGAAATCTTGGAAATATTTTGAGTCTGAGAGTCCACTGTACTGTATGCCTAGCCAGTGTTTTATTTCCGTGAATAAGAGATGTTCAGGTTCTCAAACGTCCTCGAATTGTGCTCAAAAGAATATACCAGATTCAGTTTGACTAGAGACGTTTTAGTGTTGAGCAATATCCATTCAATGTTGCAACGCTCTGTCGGACAATAAAAACCGGTAAAAATTAAAATCGTCCAGTAGATGTGTGCGCCGGTCCAAAAATCGTCGGCGGCGGCGTTTGTCAAAATTGTGGAAGAGCAGCGGCGGCGTTTTCGGCGTCACGCCGAAAGCCATTTAAGCCGGCGGCGGCGAATCACGGGCAATTTTTCATTACAATTATATTTTCTTTTCCATTTTTAAAAAATTTTTAGACATTAAGACAATAACGGAAGAATGTTTAGAATTCTACGGGAAAAGTCTGATACTTCCCACAAAAAGTTTTCGAAAATATACATTTTCGAATTTTTCAAGGAACTACTTTGAAGTTTCGAGAATTCTTTAGAATTTTCAAGGAAGCTCTTCAGAACTCACAAGGAAAATTATTAGTTAAAATTTTCCGAAATTTCTACAAAATTATCAAATTTCTACAGGAGAATGTTCAGAATATCCACGGAAAGTTTCGTGGATTGCTGTTTAATCATTTCCATGGGAAAATCTCTGCAATTTTCACGATATGTTCGGAGTTTTCACGGAAAATTCTTAGAGTCTTCGCGGAAAACTGTTCGGAAACTTCGGAAATTTAATAGAATTTGCATGTTTTTTTTCAATTGCTACAAGGAGAAAATGTGTTAGAATCAACGATACGGATTCTGCAACAATAAAACTCATTCTGCGGGAAAGAAAAAATACCTGATGAGGGATAACTATTTGTCCCTCACTGTTCGACTCGTGATAAGTTGATTTGCTTGTTTTCTCACTTCTTTTATCTTTTTCGTGCCTTCATTAGTTCAAACAAGGTAGCCTTCATGGAACAAATACATATCCCAACAAGCAGCAATGGAGGCATGGCTAAAGTGAGCGCAACCCAGTGCTATTTTTGTTGGTGTTCTAGGTTCGACCCCATTGCGGCTTAATTGTTTCATAGCGCTCACTGAAAATTATCGTGAATAACGAATGTGGCGTAAGAATGACAAATGAAAAAGAAATTCATCAAGTAGGCACATTTTCGTTTATTTTTAAGCCTGCTTTAAAGTGATGTGAAATGTTTCTCTACAGACTGCCAAAAGATTCTCCTTCGACTCAAAATCCTTCTTTTTGGCTCACCGAGACGAAAAGTACGAACCCTGCAAATAATACATCAGAACAACAATATTCATGGTTGTTTTTTCACGAAATTTCTGCGAAACTACTTTATCGAAAATATGGTGGGCTTCGTGGCTGCGCAGTTAGCGACGTCAATCGTCTGAACGCATTTGCTATGCAGTGTGGGTTTGATTCCGCCTCGGTAAAAAGGAAACTTTTCGTGATCGAAAAATTTTCCTCAGGTCCACTAGGTGTTACAGTCCGTTGTCTATTGCTGGAGTGTTAAGTGTTCAGTCTGTACGACCCCTGGTCGAAAACGGTTTCCTGAAATCTCAGGGTTTTCCTGTTTTTATCAACAAAGAGAAAAAAGTGACTACAACCGAAACGAGTTAGCTTCAAGGCGAGAGAGTCATCTACCGTATCTCATAAGTCATAAGAACGAAATATTTTATAAACTCATACAATGCAGGATTGAGAAAAACAATGATTCGTTTGAATAAAGCAGTAAAACAGTGTTGAAACTTCAAATTTGAAGCTTGAATGTCCTCGTTGTTCGATGCAAAAAGAAACAGTTGTTTCAATTGTACAGGATTCTTCCGCGTGTATATTTATTACCAATAAACCTTTTCAGAATTTATACATTCAATTTTTTTTTTTACGAAAGCGTTTTGTTTTCGATTTTGAACCAATTTCTTCAATTTCTACTTTCTTTCTCTTTTCTTTGCTCATAGGAAATTTTTCAAATACTTAGAAAATTGGAAAGGATCCTTGGCCGAAAATCATTCGACGGACATTTCGTGCGAAACGGTCATACATAGTGAACGGTTTGATCAAAAATTTCTTTTGACCAAAGCGACAATCAGTTGAAAAAACGTTGTCTCTAATAGGTTGTTGGCCGAAATTGTCGTTTGGCCGAATGAGTCAACAGGCCAAAATGCCGTTTGGCCGAAATGGTCGTTTGACAGAAGGGCCAATTGGCCGAATGGATCATCGACTAAATGGCCTAAATCGAAATGACCTTTCGCCAAAGGACCTTTTCGGAAACGCTATTTTCGGTCGTATATCCATTTCTTTGAAATCATTTTCGGCCAGATGGGTTCAATGATTTATTTGGACAAAACTCTTCGGCCAAACGGCCAAAAGTCGAAAATGGTTTGCCAAAATGTAATTTGACCAACAAAGTTGTTCGACCTAGCACCTCTGTAGACTGACTATTTATTTGGTCGAAATAATAGTTTAGCCGAAAATTCGTTTTGCCGAATAGATCATTTAGCCGAATTGACCTTTCTGCAAAACACTCCGACACTTAGGCAGATTTTCATTTCGGCCAAATGAATCTTTCTATCAAACGACCATTTCGGCCAATTGAGCTATTCGGTCAACTGATTTTTTCAGCCGAAGGAACTGTACGGCTGAACGACATTTTCGACAGTATGTACCTTTCGATCAAACGACATTTTCGGCGAAATTGTTTAGGCTAGATGGGTTTTGGCTAAATGGTTTGTTCGGTCAAATGACATTAGGCCAAACAACATTTGGCTTTCGGCCATGTCTTTCTGTCAAAACCCTTCTTCTTTAACTCTATTTCAACAACAATTTCTTTGTTTTCAACGGAAATCTTAAAACACGGTAAAGGTTTGAAAAACGGTAATCCTTCAAATTTGCATTCAAAGTTCTTCTTAGTTTTTCCAAGTAAATCATTGGTATTTTCGAATATTTCAGTGAAGTTTCAACGTGATGAGTTGGAGATATCTAACGGAAATTCCGGACTTCTTCAATTTCAGCAGCGTGACAAATTTCAAACGGCGGCACGCCGATGCAAAATTGTCGGCGGCGGCGGCGGCGTGCAAAAAACCGTCGGTGGCAGCGGCGTGGCGCGGCGGCACAACTCTATCCAGGAGCAATATCTTTTTAATCGTCAAAGCGGCGACGTATTCCTCACATAGAAACGACGACAATGGTGGATAAGGCCTCTCAGAAAACCTTTTGGAACTTGCTGTTTTTATGCCTATTTCGATTTCATAGAAGTGCGAAGGGCTTTGTTACATTTATTGATTTCATTACTGCTCTTGCTGAACAAGTTATGAAAAAGGAACAGCGGTTGTGGAACAGCGGATATTCAAGAAAGACCTCTATAAGAACAACGTCGTATACAATCCTTACGGACAGAGTGGCCTTTCAAGTGTGGTAATGGCCGTCATATTTGGTTTGATTTTGATGCAAAATGGAATCCTAATCACATCTCGAACCCACAATGAGATTGTTTGGACTAATTCTGAATCCGTCCACAAGCCGAACCCGTGCCAGATTCACCCATGCCATGAGAGCACAATAGATTCAGCTCAAGCATATCGGTTCTAGCAGCTTCCACTCTCGGTCAATTTTTCCAGATTTATATATGTCTAAATTATTTTAATGTTCAGAGCAATTGGTCTACTAAGCACCTGTACGGACACCATGGGTTGCTATTGATTTTGTACCGAGGTGTGCCCGATCAACAATCTGAGGTCAGATTCGGAAAATTCAGAAGCTAACGATTATTTTGGATATACATAGAATTAGCTGAGACGGGGAAGGGTCATTTGGCCGAAACCCATTCGGCCGAAAGCCATTGGCCAATGCTCTAGGCCCATCTGGCCGAAAGTCGTTTGGCCGAAAGAGTCGTTTAGAATGGGCCATTGGCCGAAAGGATCATTTAGCCGAAAGGGTTATTTGGCCGAAAGGGTCATTAGGCCGAAAGGGTCATTTGGCCGAATAGTTCATTTGAAAAGTGAAGACTAGGAATGAGAAGAGGGCGTCTCACTTCTCACTCTTAATTTTTTCTTACTGTAAAAAGTAGAAGCGCGAAATGAGAGTGAGACGTCTCCTACTCACTTTTCACAGTGAGAAGTGAGAAATGAGGAAAGAGATGAGACGTCTCCTTCTCACTCCTCATTTATCACTTCTCACTGTGAAAGTGAGTAGTAAGCGATCTCGCTACTCACTTCGCGCTTCTCACTGACAGCGAGATGAGATATGAGGAAGAGAAGTGAGACGTCTCTCTTCTCACTCGTCATGCTCACTTCTAGCTGCACAAAGTGAGAAGCGCGAAGTGATTTGAGACGTCTCACTTCTTACTTCGCCTTCTCCTGCCTAGAGTGAAAATGGTGTAAAGTGAGACGTTTCACTTCTAACTCTTTTTTCTCTCCTCACTTTTTACAGCGAAGTGAGAAATGAGGAGTGAGTAGTGAGACGTCTCACTTTGTAACCTTTCGCAAAATCGTATGAAGTTTTATATAAATTTGGTTGTTAGCGCCGCTCTCGCGTGCGAAGACCACCAGTCTGTTGATTTGCCCGACTTTACTGAGACAATACCTCAGGAAAATCCTCGAACGGTTTGGCTGAATATTCCAAACCCTTGCCAAACCACGAAAATCAAGCTCGCTCTACTTATCCCGTATTTGCTGCTGCTCGTTCAATCCAATACTCACTTACCGTGAGGAATAGAAGTCTGAAGAAACCAATCTAACGAAACTACTGGAAACGGGAGAACAGTGAGTTCTAAAAATTGCTGAAAATGAAATCAATTGGTCCAGATCTTCTAATTCAATTCAATGATTTATTCATAATACGGTTCATTCGGGTTGGATGGTAAACTAGACTTGGCTTATGCTAAATCTGGGAAGCTATTCATGGCCATGATAACAATTTTCCGGCAGGTTGCCGAAGACGGATGGCTTTCCGGCGGGGTGCCGAATGCTGACTTCTCCGGGGGTGCCTTGCCTGATGCGGGTGCCTGAAAGACGGGCCTAAGCGGACACCTGAGCTCGAATAATTGCTCTGCGACCCACAACGAAAATGGACGGAACCTTAAATTGACTCTGCTGAATTTTGCAGCCCGTACAAAAGCTCCTTTGCGCTGGAAGTCCAACGCAGATGGCAAACGTTAATCTAAAGCAACAATTACTAAAACTATTTAATTTACCTTTTTTAAACCAATCCTCCGGCGAATGGAGTAGTCTCACGAAATCGTCAGACGCACTGACGGCAACAAGCTATATCTGGAAGACACCAAAAGATTTATTCCACAACCACAACACTCCACTTTTTAAAACCACTGCTCTCAATCTTCGACAAATTCGAAGGTTCACATTCCACTTTTGAAAACTTTTAACGAATTTAAAACCGCAATACTGCTACTCCTCTAGAGCGAGCGAAAATGAACGAGCTTAAGGGTTTTTCCTTCAGGAAACCTTGAGGGACAATTGTTTATTATTCCCAGATTTTCAAATGGCGTTAGAGTTTGGCGCCTTCCTCGATTTAAGTAAATGGTTAAAAACGAGATCTATACTTTTAAAGCCATTGCTCCACTTACTGAAGCAGTATACACCGATTCTTTTTTTAAACGGGGATGCGTTCCGTGTAAAAAGTTTTCAGTTCAAAATTTTAAAATCCGTGAAAAAAAGTTTATGATTTCTCGAAAAATCATGCAAAATGGACAACTTTACAAAAATTTTGTTTGAGATTTTCTTAGCCAAGACCGCAAACCTGAGACATTTCACCTCCCAAGACAGTAAAGTAGTCAGGCAAAGACGGTTGTATTTTCGTCTCGCTTTGGACTTTGAATCGTCAAGCCGACTTAACGAATTCTAGCATTATTTTGCAAAAAGTTAAAAACGTCAAGCCTAAATTAATTCAAATGAAATAAAATATTAACAGGAAAAAAAACAAAAATTACAATTGATTTTGCGTCGTCTGATGTTTTTGAATTTCTTTTAAATTTTACTTCAAAATATCATCAACGTTACAACTTCTCACTCCCATTTCTCAATTCTCACTGTGTCACTTTTCACAGTGAAGTGAAAATCGGAATATGCGAAGTGGAGTAGTAGACGATCTCACTACTCATTCCTGCTTCTTACGTTTTACAGTGAGAAGAAAAATGAAAAGTGAGACGTGAGCCGTTTCTCTTCTCAATCAGCATTCCTAATTTCTCACTTTTCAAATGAACTATTCGGCCAAATGACCTATTCGGCCGTCCTATTCGCCAAATGCCCTTTCGTGACCCTTCAGTAAATGACCCTTCCAGCCTTACCCATTCGGCCAAACGACCCTTTCGGCCAAATGACCTATTCTGCCTAATGGTCTGTTCGGCCAAACAACTTTCAAGAAGTGGCATTCAGCCACGACTTTCAGCCGAGGTTTCAGCAAATGATTTTCCCCATATCGATGATTTCCATGAGATGTCCAAGGTCTTGCGTTAAGATCAAGGTATCTACCACGACAATTACTAAGGAGGTGTTTTTAGCATTCAAACGTAGCCGCAAACCTCTATGATCGGTATAAACATTACAAATTTCAGGACGTTTAAAAACCAAAAGGTCTTTAGTAACTTCAAAAGTAAAGAGTAAAGTCCTGGGATGTTGAGCATACGAATACATCATTCACCTAGTTCATCATATCGATCGCATGCTCTGAAGTGGATGTTTTGGAAGTCAAGAAGGTCTGCAGTATACGGTAAAGTAATTATTGAAATCCTAATGGCTCAATGAACCTATTGTGACGTCCAGCGATGCATGGATACATCGGCATGACTTGGTTGATCGGATAGATCGCATGTTTTGAACTCAGGACGTTCACGTTTATTCAAAACCCGATAATTTTATGATCCTATGATTAAAAAATAAAATTTCAAACTATATCTCAGCTTGACAAGTTTATTTCTGACATATTTACATTTACAGGATCTGTTTCGGAAAAAAGAAAAATTAGGATAGTTCGCGGAAATAACGCGCAGGCAGAAATGCATAGAACAAATCACACATAGTGTGCGTTGAATTGAGTTTTAACATAACAACAAATCAGCTGAGGTCAATTATTTGATGTACACAGTCATGGAAAGATTAACAATATCTTACCTGAAAGAGGCAACTAACCCGAAACGCATTGGGCTTTGCTTTTAAGTGCTGCTGTACGCTGTAGTCGAATTTACGCGGGAGAGACCCCAGTTCGTATCGGTTGGTTGTTACTGGACCTACCACCTCTTACACGAGGCCGAGGGCTATCAGTCAGGTCCCACCCAACATTTGGGCTAGCGTATTTTAAGCTGCACTCGGTCGCTTTAGTATATAGATCCTACTTGTGGATGCATGTAGGTTTTGAAAAAAGTTGATCTAGCTCATTTTCAAAATCCACCCCAAACAATCCCCACACTTGCAATCAACCAGAGGACGTTCGTTAAACTTTTGGACATTCCTACACCCTAAAACTCCAAAGCTTTAAATATGTGAACTTTAAATATAACTGAATTTCTCTTATCTATTCGGTAAGGCATCGTTTTTGTGCCGTAAAATATTCTTATTTTGGAATTGTTCATTTCGCAATTCAGGACGAAATGTCATAAATATAAATATAAACAAAACATTGCAAATTTCAAACTGCCTTTGATCATTTACCAGCGGAATATTGATTGGAGGCGCTTTGAATTTCCTGGATTCAAATTTGTCTTGCAATGCGTAATCCAAAACAATTTAGACGGCCTAGAACTTCCAAAAAAAAATCAACGCCTCCTTTGTTCTTTCCAGTGCCGTAGCGTGCGATTGGCCAGGTTTTTGGGTTTGGGCTTATGAACACAAACATGATTGTTTACTAACTTGTCACCGACAACCCATCCATCCCTTAGGAAATGAAGGATTGTCGAAAAGACGGTATGAATCGATACCAACAATTGCTTCCATCAACTTACAAAAATACCGCGTACAATCAGTTCCCCACAAAGAAACCATGCCAACAATTATAAACCTAGACGCACATTTACCGACATTAAGCCAACGAAGTGGGTCCACCTCGAAATTGCGCGCCGATAAGGGTGAATATTAATTAAACACCTTAAATGCAAATTTTCCTCGCTCCGAAACCCCGGATAGTTATGACTCCGCAATTTATGATGTTTGTTTTTATGCCGAATCGCGAACCGCGACGGACCAACCCAAAAGCGCCGCAAGCTTACACACTTCGCGCATAAACGAAGGAAAACAATCGTCTACATAAATATGTCGGAAAGCAGCAGGAAAAGTCTTCCGCAAACGCTAGCTGGCTGGCTGGCTGGCGCGAGCGCGAAACGGTAATCCAGCTCGACACCTGTTCATTTGCCAGTCAGCGGCGGATAAACTTCGGAAGAGTTTCCTCCCTTCTTCCTGGGACGGTTATGGGCAGGGGTGTGCCCCACCTATCTGTTCATTATGTGTGCGGTTATGGGGCGGCTAGCAGTCATGACTGGGACTCGCTTACAGCTAAACGCTGTGCTGCCGCAGCCAGATGTTAATGGGAGAGAGCACTGCCTGGCGACACGACGTGGTGGGACTGCGTGGAAGCAGTCACCTAATTATGATGTGTGAAGTGAAATAGTTTTGGCGGAACCCCATTCCGGGGTTTCAGGAAAAAGACGACGACGATGACCGATTGTGTTTAACGAACAATTTTCACTACCGAATCTGGAGCTTCGCGATGCACGCAACTCAATTAAGTGCGCGTTCAATGTTTGGATGCTCGGTCAGGAGGACTAGAACAGTTTTCCAGCTTTTCAGGAAAAAATAAATTTCTACAAAATTGCAAAAATATTGTCAGAAAATAAGTCGACAGAAAAAAATATCAAAGGATTATTTTGAAAAACTTTTTTAATTTCAATTATCCGAGACAAATCAAAACATTTTTGATTAAAATTTAATTATGCGTAATGGCACCAAAACAATTGAGTGGAAAAAGAAAATTCCTCATCGCATCCACATTGCGCATATATGTCTTGCCCAAACATAAGAAGGGCGAACCACATGTGTGGCGCTGTTCCCAATTCCTCGAACCAGACAAGCGCACAGCGCCATCGGCGCGTGAACGGCGCCGGTGGTGTTTTTCAGGTAATGTTCTAATTTTTCCGTTTTCTGGTGGACCTGGATATCCCTTGGCTAGCCGTTGATGCGTTGGTAATAGGTCTTTTGTGCCGGTGCACGGTTGTGCACTGCCGAAATGGATGCAAGTGAGGCGCGATTTTTGATTTTTTTCTACTATTTTTGCGTTTTCGGTAATTTAGAAAATTTGGGCTTCCGCATTGCAGGGAAAGTGAACTCGATGCGCTTGATTTCGATTATTAAATTTGAAGCAGCATAATCATCGGGCGTGTAAATATGTTTGAATGGGGAACTGCTGAGTTTAAAGCAGAAGAAAGTGTTGGGTGTGCTGGCGGAGCCTTGGGACCTTGAAACGCTTGACCTACGTCGAAGTTCAACTCGACTAAAAAGCGCGAAATTACTAAGAAAGTGAATTAATTTATTCCGGTGGGTTTAATCATTTCATATTTGTAAATTTTTGAAAAGGGCTTAGGTCATAATTTGCAAATTAACAGATAAATGAGCAACGATATATCTGAGACTTATTGTTCAGGTAACTGACCTTCTCTTTTGTTCAAATAGCTAAATCTTTCGTTCGTTTAAATCGGTGTCTTCTTTTCGACGTATGAATTTATTCCAGTTATTGGATCTTGGTCTCTTTAACAAAACATATTTAATTCCGATCACCTAAAATGGCTGCACCTTTACCGCTACCTTTACAATTAATTGCATATCTTGAGGTTTTAATTGTAATAAAATAAGAACATACAGTCATTTTACTCCTATACTCCACGGACTTCTTGGATGACCTGGAACGGAACGGTTATTGAAGACGTATCCAAATTGATTTTGTGGAATAAAAGGACATGATACATTTTTAAAAGCCATCCTTTAGTTATGCGTGTAGACATCCCCAATGGGGAAGCTACCAACCGTATTTCAAGCGGAACTTCACACAATTCTAGAATTTCTGACTTTAAACCAATTTTATAATTTCAATCTTTTGACCCTTCGACCTTTTATCTTTCGATTTTCTGTCCTTCGACCTTTTTTTGTCTATA
>NC_085139.1:249658041-249680041 GCF_024139115.2 Armigeres subalbatus | reverse complement strand
CCACTTACACGCAGACCTTTAGTCAAAGGCGGATCCGTTTCCAATGGAATTGCAAAGCATGGGTGATAAATGAATCTCACGATCCATCGAGATCTCGTCTCGGCTGTACACACCTTCGGGCAAAAATACTAGGACATTTTCCATTCCTCGATGACAATGTCCCCATCTAACAGCAGCAGTGAGCTTTAATGTAATTAATCTAACAGTTCGGTTGCTCCTTCTTCTTTTTCTTCCCTAACCTCAGGCCCCTGGAAGATCGAACAAACTGGGCGGGCGGAGGAAGATTTGAGAACCCGCCCAACCGACAACACTCGAGCCTGGTCTATTAGGCGCTGTGCTGTGCTGTGCGGTGAAGTCGCGACGCGTTGAGGTGTGGCAAATCGCTTCATTTCGCTTCCGAACGCCGCGTCAAGTTTTCCTTCTCTGCGGCGGACGGGGAAATGTTGACAGCGTGTCTCCGAAGTGCTACTGTGCTGACAGGCAGAGGAAGCGACGACGGCGATGTGGTCTGTCCACGGCAAATTTCGGACGCTTTTCTTTTGAGTTCAGTTCTTGAAATATTTCCTGAACGATGAAACGTGGAAAGAGGCAGCTATTGCTGATTACTTTTCTTTACGTTGTTACATGGGGAAGCATGTTTCTGTGTTTCAGATTGTAATGTAACGAAAGCAGTGGATGAATGCTCGAAAAGCAGCAAAAGCTAACCTCCAGAAATGTCTTAAGGCTAAAGGCATCTAAATTAAACTTTCACAAGCGCAACTTTTATTGATAAAATATTTGATACAATATCATACTGTACAAAATTTTAGAAATTGAGATGAAATCCCATTTAAGTTTGGCTCGTTTATTATTTCATTTTTGCTCAGTTGATGTATGTCATCCATTTTCCTGCTACTGTATTGACTGCCATTGCCAAGGAATTGAACAAGTCTGTTGAAAAAGTGGATCTTACAATCCATTATTGCTGCAATCATAGCTGACCAGTGTTGTGAAAGGAAATGATCGGATTCCGGAAGTGTAGATCGTGAAACGGTTTTAGTAATACGTAATTGAACGAAGTACTGCTCAGTAAATGTTTGTACAGTCAAACCTCCATAAGTCGATGTTCTATGACTCGATATCGACTCATGGAAGCAAATTAGGCCATACTAAAAAACATTTTCTGGGTTATTGTGATGGTCCCTTCAAACTGCTTTCCAGAGATTTTCTGTTCCATAGCTCAATATTTCCATTAGTCGATGATCCCTTCAATGTCGACTCATGGAAGTTTGACTGTATTCCTCGTAGCTCTTTTTGTTGCTTGGATTTTAGGTAGTCTACGAACGCCAAAACAGTCAAGATCTGCAGATCAACTTCCGTAACGGAGGGAATCAGCAGGGAATTAAAAATTTGTATAACCCATCTTAGTAAACGTTTGCACTCAAATTAGTTCATTTTATTGTAATTTTTCTCTATGCTGTATACGAACTCTATAGAAACAAGACCTGCAGATAAAACTATGCAATGGAGGCAACTATTGAAGAATGAACTAATTGTATAACCCCATCTCAGTATATTCCTACAAACAATGCCAGATGATGAAGAGCTTATTTAAACAAAAATAGGATGCTTCAGCTAAAAAAAACAGGTCAGCTTTCATTGTGTGTTGGGACGTATACACTTCCTGTTATTGCCATGGGCTCTAGGTAGAATACGAGTCCGTAGAATCCATAGAGTGTTAATCAACCTGCAGGTTAACCCTTGTAACGTAGGCAGTTATTGAAGAATAAACTAATTGTGTAACCATATCGTATGACTATGATCAAAGGGCATGTACCACTTTTGAAACAGGCTTAAATATCTATAGTTACGCGTGTAGACCTCAAGGCCTAACTCCAGGAATTTCTTGGATGACTATAACATATGTCATGGACGCACTCTATTCTATGTACCACAAAGGGCATGCACCACTTTAAAAATAAGCCACAAGATCTAAGGCTATGCGTGTAGACCTTAAGGCCTTACTTCAGGAAATCTTGGATGACTATAACATATGTCACTGGCGCATTCTATTCTATGTACCGCAAAGGGCATGTACCACTTTTGAAACAGGCTGAAAGATCTTTGGTTTACTCCAGGGCTGTCTTGAGCGACTATGAACACATACCATGGACGCATCCTGTGTATTATCGTAGCCCAAGCTCAAGGAAGTTGTCGGAGAATATTAAATACATGAACATATCGAAGAACTGCTTATCATGTGTTAATATGTAAACATGGATCTGCAGCACTTATGAAAACACCAGAAATGCCTTCTTTTAAGCTGGTAGATCTGAGGTCCCAACTCCACAGAGCTCTTGGATGACCGAGATCCCTTGAAAATAAGGAAGATCTGTTTATTATGCATTCATATAGCAACGTGGACCTATGGCTCTTGATAAATTATTTTTGAGCGTCTTAGGGGAAGATGTTACAGGGTTAAAAGACTATTGTTATTCCATTTACTTCCACTACTTTTTATGTATCTAACAGATACGTATTTCGTTCTCTACTTGAGAACTTCTTCAGTGTTTTTGTTATCGACTGAAGAAAAACATTGCTCGCTAACTTTAAATATGGTGTGTGGGTAGAACAGTAGGTAGGTACAATTGAGGCATGTTGTTTGGACTGATTCGTCGTCGTCTCGTGGGTAGTAATCTAAAAAGCCAGGTATATCCGTTTCCTTGATCTCTGTTTAGTAAGTTTGATTGTTTTTGTTTGTAAATTTCTAAGCTTAGCTTAGAACTCTCACAGAAAACACATTAAAAACACTCAAACACAACACACCCAACACACACGAGACTCAAACCATTAAGGAATTACGAGACAAACCAGTTTATTTTTATATAAAAGCTATGGTGATGCAATTGTCATTCTAGATAAAATTTTAAATTTCATGATAACCTCATGACAGAAAAACTTAATAATGGTCCATACAGAAAACAAGAAAAGATCTCTTTGGCAGAGGTCATTGTGAAAAAAAGTTTAGATAAAACCATCAAAGAATGTAAGCCCATATTTGAAAATTTACCTCGACTTAAAATTTCCAACCCAACTTTGCCTAGAATTAAAGGACTACCAAAAATTCATAAACCAGGAAACGAAATCAGAGAAATAATATCTGCCGAAGGATCTCCAACTCACAAAATAGCAAAATGGTTAGTCAAAGAATTCCAAACACTCTACACACACACAGACAGGACACTAGACAGGTACAAAACAGGCAAAAACAGTTTATTGACAATTTACAAAATTCAGGACATATCGGAGAAGACGAGATAATGGTTTCATTTGATGTGGCTGCATTGTTCCCCAGTGTACCCGTAAAAGAAGCTATTATCTTGTTGGAAGACTGGTTACTTAAACAAAAATCAGACACAACTTGGAAGACAAAAGTACGTACATATTTAAAATTGACTAGACTATGCATAGAAGAGAACTATTTTACTTTCAGAGGAGAATACTACAAACAGACAAAAGGAACGCCAATGGGTAATCCCCTGTCCCCTTTCTTGTGTGAACTGTTCATGGCTAATCTTGAAAAGGATTTGAAGGAAAAAGAGGTCATTCCTGAACGATGGTGGAGATATGTAGATGATATCTTTAGTGTCATTAAGAAAGACGCACTTCCATCGATCCTAGAAGCCATTAACAGTGCACACAGGGATATCAAGTTCACTTGTGAACAAGAGAAAGACAGGAAATTACCTTTTGGATGTTTTAATAGTTAAGAAGAATCAAACCAAATGAATTTTAGAAATTTACAGAAAACCCACACACACACACAGGGGAGAGTTATACCCAACACTTCAAAACCATTCACACCAACACAAAGCAGCCGCATTCCAACACATGATACATATAGACTCGAGACTTTTCCACTTAGCGTCACAGGGGAAACAGAGAGGAATTATGAATTACATTTTGAAACAGCTAAACTAAATGGATGATACTCAACTAGAACTATTCAAACCATTTTAGACAAACATGAGGAAAAACTTGTAGTACAGAAAATCATTAACCACATTATCACCAATAACAAATGAATTATGACGAGTATTCCGTCAATTTTGATTACAATATATATTCAGACTTCATTACGCTCTAAAGCTAAGAAAATTTGGTATCGAATTAGTATTCAGTAGCAGGAACAACCAACTCAAAACATTACTTGGAAGCACAAAAGACCCCGTTGACGCCTTGGAAAAATCTGGAGTTTATAAAATATCATGCCCCCACTGTGACAAAATCTACATAGAGACCAGACAAAACGAACACACTAGACACAAGGTTCAAAGAACATTTGGCAGAAGTATCAAAAGCAAACAAAGACACGGAAAAAGGTATACATTATCATTTCAAATCTAAAGTAGCCGAACATATATTTAACGAAGATCACCATTTAACCAAAGACAACATATCACTTCCTCAAGACAAATACAAAAATCCTTGGAAACTAGACGTAGCGGAAAGCTTAGAAATTTACAAACAAAAACAATCAAACTTACTAAACAGAGATCAAGGAAACGGATATACCTGGCTTTTTAGATTACTACCCACGAGACGACGACGAATCAGTCCAAACAACATGCCTCAATTGTAAAAATTCTACCTACTGTTCTACCCACACACCATATTTAAAGTTAGCGAGCAATGTTTTTCTTCAGTCGATAACAAAAACACTGAAGAAGTTCTCAAGTAGAGAACGAAATACGTATCTGTTAGATACATAAAAAGTAGTGGAAGTAAATGGAATAACAATAGTCTTTAAACCCTATGGCTCTTGTTAATTCTCTTAAAATACCTGTTGTTTAGTCGCTAGACCTTTAATATTATTTTAGGACTTCTTGGCGCACAAAGAACATCCTAAGGCCTCAACACTTAAACACATGTACGAATCTGATACGGACGACCCTAATACCAAAATTAGTAAAAGATCCATCTTTAGACTAAAAGCAAGTTAAATATCAATCGAAAGATCGCAAACTTTTTTTACGCTCGAAATTCGAAATAGCGCTCTCTTTTTTACGCTCCCCCGTTTTGTGCGCAAAAAGAGTTTTTGCAGTGCCGTGAAAACCTAGATATCCTAATCCTTGGGAAGATTTCGTTACAGAAAACATGCAAATGAATCTGAAAAGTTTCAATTTTATACCACATTTTATAAAGCTGAACACTCAATTAGAGTCAGAGAGAGCACCCAAGTAAACCTCATACGGGATGAGTGCCTGTGTGAGTGTGAATGAGTGAGTACAATAAGTACTGCCTATCCCCCGGAAGTAATGCTGGGAGGCAGTCTTGGGGGAAACGATGGCGAAGCCCAAGGAGGATTTAGTGGGTAAACCAAGGTTGGAGTTCCACACTCCGGTAACACTGCTGTTATGGTAGCTGGCAACTACAAAACATATAAGTGCATAAGGTATAACTCCTTGTTTAAAACAAAAACAATCTGAAAAAACACTCGATCAAGTTTAGGCATCTTGAACGTTGAGCCGGTGATGAATTTCCATGAATACAAGATGTTAAAGCTTCTCAAAAACATTCTCGAATTTAGCACAAGGTATATACTAGATCAACCAGGACTTTTGCAATGTCTGCATCACCGGTATACATCCACTCCAGATCAGTATGCGTATCGACTAGACCCAATTTGAATTGAATACGAAATGTTCAACGTTCTCCAAAAAATTCTCCAGCTCAACCAAAATTATCCACCAGATCAACTACGACCTTTAGAATGTCCTTATCATCGGTATATATATATCCAATCCGGTTCAACAAGCGTATGCGCATGGTCTGTACCACATTTATTTTCTTTGAAAACGAGATGTTCAGAGTTTTTCCAGGCGTTCTCCGGTTCAATACGCATATGCGCAATTTCATTGATTACGAGATGTTCGAAGTTCTTCGAAAGTTCAACTCAAATTATCTACCAGATCAACCAAAGCCTCTGCAATGTCCTCAACATTGGTAAATATGTACCCAATCCAGTTAAATAAGTATATGCGCATCATCTGTACCTAATTAAAAAAAACTAGATGTTTGAGGCATCTCAAAACTCGCTCCCGAGTTCAGCTCAAGGTATCTATTACGTCAATCATGGCTAATGCAACGTCCTCGTCATCGCCTCAATAAGCATAATGTAAAACCAATTTTCTTTAATAAGAAATTTTCACGGTTCCCCGAAACGTTCTCGAGTTCAGCTCATGGTAGCTACCAGATCAGCTGAAGTCTTGGCAATGGCCTCATCATCGGTATACAACTAATCCGGTTCAATAGCCACATGATAACCTAGTCTTCATGTAATTGAAATGTACGAAGTTCTCCAAAATGATCTTTAGTTAACATCAAGGTACCTGCCAGAAGTACAACGTATAAATCGATCGAACAGCTGAATTCCAATTCTGAACATTGGTTAAAATCTGCTGAGTTATGATGGCCACAGCGCTACTGAATCAGATGCATAATTGTCCCTTGTTTGCTGTTTGTTATAGACATTGGACAATTATGCGTCTATTGGCAGTATACCATAGAAGCAAATAATTAAAATATTTCACACTTGCCCCTAGTGCCAAACACTACAAATAAAGTGGATAGTTGGAGGTGAAAAGCTAAAGCCCCCAGTCAAGGTCAAGGTAAGATGGTTTTTCCACTTAACCCGGTCACAGAAATGAATAATAAATCTCAAATTTGAAATTTATTTTCATAAATTTTAGGCGAATCAAATGATGCATAGTTGGTATTGTATAGTCTAGCTTCGGTAACCCACTGTGGTTGATTTCATTTAGAACATTTAAAATGGGTTTACACAAATCTGAGTATGAACAATTAATTTTTCTTTTTTACTTTCCCCTGTGTGATGTACCTTAATAACATATGAAAAAAATGCTAATATGCATTCCTTACCATACCACGGCTACCATGCAAAATATACTAGAGATGTCTAGATTCGATCCTGGTTTGATCTAGAAAATTTTCTGGAAGGCATATCATTGTGTAAGCCTCGTGGTATCCGAATACAAAAATAGTTAGTGGCTTTGAAATCTACACATAAAATAAATCATGAATTAGGTAAAATTTTACCGAAATCAACAACAGAACTATTCATTAAATAATTGCTTTGATTTTCAGTGATTTTGACAGTTGAGCAATGGAAAAATTACAAAAATTCTGCATAAAAATGAATTACCGAACAGTTCTGTGTTGAGATTTCAGTAGATTTACCGAATGCAGTGAATAGTTAAATTAATCTACACCAATAATCGTTGACTGGTAATTTTACTGAATTAATGAAAGAGAACTGTTCGGCAACAATTTAACCGGATTTCGGTGATTTTGACAGCTGAGCAAAGCAAAATTACAAAATTCTGTAAAATGGAATTACCGAACAGTTCTGTTGAGATTTCGGTAAAATTTACTGAATACGGTGAAAGCGAAAGCTATGTGTATCATTTAACAATTGTGAAAGTGGTGATTGAAGTCGAGGCGAGGCGGCAATGTCCCGGATAGAGTTTAATGCCAACAAATATAAACTTGACTCTCCAAACCCTATCTCTCGCATTGTAATTAGACTTAAAGGACGTTTTGGCCCAATTCATGAGTGTTTTAGAATTTTCGAAACTATTGGCCGTTCGTAAGAAACTTGTCTTTATAGCAATAACCTAGGCTTTGTTTTCAGTAATTCAACTGTTGGGAAAAATAGGTTGATATGTTTGTATCAACTAAAAAACACCGAAATTGTGCACAAGATAGTGACCACTCCGGTACTTGGCTTGGCCTAGCTAGCAAACTTAAATAGGATCGAAAACTCACTTCTCCAAAGTTACATAAATATGTACTGCTCGGTTACTGCCCATAAAAGCATAACTGTCCCATATGGATAGGAAATCGAGGAAAATTGGGCAGTTATGCTTGCTGGCAGGGTACTCCCTATGATGTTTTTTTGGGTTTTGTATTAACTAATACCCAACTCAGATCTGATCAATTGAAAGTCAATATCGACGCAAACTATCAGATGTAGGATTCATGGTTAATGCAATGATGAATCATGAGCTCTCCAAGTTTACGGCGAACCCAATATTCAGAAGGTAATAAAAGCTGAAAGAATATGATAGGCATGGCATGTTGAAAGAATGTCGAGCAGCAACCTTGCGAAGATAGCATATGGATCCGGTTTAAACAAGCGCGATTTAGAATAGTAACTTTGATTAATCTTTAATTAGCTCTATAGTAGTGTAAATATTGTTTTTCAACAAAGCAAGATAATGGATCCACTCAGAAGAAATTATATAAATTTTTAACCCTGCGCCTAGAATACCTGTCGTTACCTAGAATACCTGTCAAGAATTCTTCAGACTTTTCGATGTCATTATCTTTAAACTTCAAATAACTTGCCGAATAGAGAATCACGTTTTTGTTTGCGAACTGATGGTTAGTCACTTAGCGTTGAATTATTAGTTTACTAAGCGTAATATGGTTTGGATTAACTGAATTAAAAATTACTGCTCATAAATTACCGACAATGTTTCGACTATGATATGATGAAGGCAAACTCATGTGACAGCCGTGACAGCTGACAACTATATATAGATAGTGAAATTCATATAGATTGGTGAATGTCAAGCCCCCATCACAATGATTGCGGCGAATATATCGACAATGTACATTAAAGGCCTTTTCAAATGTTACATACAATGATGTTATGGATCATTTAGTAATCTGCGTTCGATCATTTAGTAGTTTGTCTATAACTCGTTACAGAGGCTTAATTTCAGAAAGTGTTGTATGGTGGACTTCTAGTGTGAAGGTTTTTCTACAACTCTGCCTAACAAATCGATGTTCGAATTCCAATATTAAAGGAGTTAAGGCGTTAGTTGCTGTACTTATACTAAATGATAACAAAATATCCAATCATTTAGTATAAGTTACTGTTACTAACGTTATAGCTCCGTAAATAGTGGAATTCAAACAACGAACTGTTAGGCAGAGTTGTAGATAAACCTTCACACTAGAAGTCCACAATACAACACTTTTTGAAATTAGGCCTCTGTAAGAGCAAGATTACCAGTGGTGAGTATGAGCCGTTTGGCAGCGCAGTATCATTACTTGACACTTGACTTGACACACCGGTCGCTACTAAACGCGCTGCTATAAGAGTAGCGCGACTGACAGGTGACCAAATTTGGTAGCGCGGTAAGAGCGCTGCTATTTCAACGATACACTGTCAACTGTCGAAACGTCACCGGTACGGAATACGGCAACCAAATTGAAAGCCGACAATAGTGACCGATACAGAAACGAGTGACGAAACTGAAATGACAGCGCCGCGCGGGTGATTAAAATGCTCGCGACCGATAATGATGCTCTAACCAGTTATAGACAAACTACTAAATGATCGAACGCAGATTCCTACACTAATAAAACTCCACACATTTTTATTGGCAAAAATCTATAGAAATTTCCAAATAAATTTTATGTGTGCGTTAATAACCACCCACCACAGGAGAATCCACATAAAGGTTATTAGTTAATAACGGTTATGTGTGTTTCCATATATATGCCATGCAAATCAACATAGCCATTATTAGGGAAATGCTATCCAGCTTTCCGCATGGCGGTAATGGCCGCCAGCTTGCCTGTGGGCTAGTCTCTGATTTGACGTTTGTGGAGGTCTAACTGCACCCACCGTTCCAGAATTTTGATCAATGTGGTAAATAAGAAGGCGTGAATCCGCTTCATCAGCACCTTCTTATTTATCATATTGGTGGATTCACGCCTTCTTATGTACCACATTGATCAAAATTCTGGAACGGTGGGTGCAGTTGACCTCCTGGCAACGTCAAATCAGAGACCATACAAACTGAGCAAGCTGGCCAGTATATTGCCTTTGCATGAAAACCTGAGATCAATCAAAAATTTCATGGTGTGCCACACATAACGAATATGATTGGATTTTTCTCGGTGTAAGTGATCCATAACATCCTTGGTTACATATAGCAAAATAGTGAATAGGTGATAATTTTTGATATGGCAACCCGGATAAAAATGTACCATTGGTTCAATAGTATAAACATTTGATTCACCAGCAGGAAATGCTACAGTTCATACAGGCTGATATTGTTTTTTTGATGGTTGCACATATTGTATCCATGCTGTGGATACAATACGTCAACACATTTCTCTAATGTAACAATACTTTCAAATGTTTTTGAATTGTTCAGGAACACAGGATTTAATCATTTACAACTTTTGAAAAAAATGCATATTTAACAATATAAAAATATTTGATTCCTAGCGCTCACTGTCTGTAATATGCATTATTTTTCCTTAAATTTAATTGTTGAGCGTTAAATCTGCCATAATTTAAAAATAAAATATTGTATTGTTTTACAATACAAATACAATTCAAACTATTGTATTTTGACCATTTTTGTCAGCTATATCTACAATATACTGCCTATGATCGCATATTAGTCCCAAATGAAAACAAAAACATCAATTGGAGAAAATGAGGTACAAACATCAAGCCTACTTGTCCCATCTTGAAAATGACCACATATGAGTCCCATTATCAAGGAAAAAGGGACTCATATGCGGTCATTTTTCATCTGGGACAAATTGGCTTGATATTTTTTTCGACTTTTTCTGAACAAACATTCCTATTTAACAATTGCATTCTATAATACTATGATGATTATGACCGTTACGTATTCTTACTCAAAAACGACGAAAATTCATATGGGACTGATATGCGATCATAGGCAGTATATTTACCATACACTGTACTGTTTGACGAAAAAAAATGTATGGATAAATCTCAAATTTTGTATTGTTACGATACTTAACAACCCGTATATTCTATTGCCAAAACTTCATTTACAATTCAATGAATAGTTCATAACAATACATTCTAATGTATTTCTATGACTACGTCTACAATATATTCCATAGCAAATTAATTGTTTTGAATGGTAGTGTTACAATAAAATGTATTGTTTTTCTATAATATTTTTTATTCGGGAAGTAAATTGAGCAAGTCATTTTACTTGAAAGCGAAAAGGTTATCTAAACACTTACATTTAATTAGCTTGGCGTCTTCAGTTAGCCTTGCGAGCAAAGGCATAGGATTGCCAATCCGGAGACGGTGAGTTCGATTCTCGGTCCGGTTTAAAGTGTTTTCGGTTGGGAAACATTCTCGATTTCCTGGGCATATTATATCCATTGTACTTGCCACACAAGATACATACTCATGCAATGGCGAGCATAGAAAAACTTTCAATTAATAACTGAGGAAATGCTAATAGAATACTAAGTTGAAAAGCTAAGCCAAATTCCAGTGGGAATGTAGAGTCATAGAAGAATAAGAAGAAGAAGAAGGGGAGGAGACGTAATTTGTTTTGAAAATTTGTATCAGCCTAATAAGAGATGTAATTTTGACGGGAAAGATCAATGTAAATTAGTTGAATTCTCGCTTAACATATGATTAGGGCTTATAAACCAAAACCATGATTTTTGAATACTTGATTGAAACTTGACAGAGTCTAAGTCGAGTCAAATACGAGACACTGAAGACGGTCTTTCTGTTGCGGTCGAAATACGTATCTGTCAAGTTACAATCAAGTGGTGGAATTAAATGGGATAGTATGAACTCGTCTTTATACAAGTTTCATTAAAAAGCTCAAAATAATTTTCTGAGTTACTTGATGCCAATACTCATACATTCAATTTTCTTTTTCCACTTTAACACTTATTATTAAGAGCCCCGCACGTAGGATACGTTTACGTTGCGTTTGACACATTTCCCATGGGAAAACTGTCAAACACAACGCAAACGTATCCTATGTGCGGGGCTTTTTATTATTATTGTCTTTATTAGGTCCACGCAAGGTACCCAGCATCAAATGTAATCGTGCACACGTATACGTGTGCATTACTCCATTTGAAGTGATTTTTTTGCCGAGATTCCAAGAGTCGAGATCTCAGTAATTTATTTTACCAAGATTTGACATTCTCTTTTTACCGAAATTTCGTCAATATTTTACCGAAATCTAAATCTAAACTAAGCATTTATTAATGTCGATTCAGTACAAAACTGAAATTGACGATTAGCGAAGTTCGAAGTGCGCTGTTTTCATTTGGTGATGCGCTATACAGCGCACCACTTCCGAAATTAGGTTTAACGTATGGATTGTGAAAAAATTCAACTTCGTTGGCGACTGAATTGACAATAGACGAATCCAAGTAAAAATAAGAAGAAGACACACGGCGGTGTTAACTTTGACGGATCCTACAGCGCAGCATAGGAAGATAATTTTAAAATGCTTATTATAAATTCTAGGCAAAATGTAATTAAAATCTGATTGATGTACGATACGGAAAAAGTTCTGAAGTATATGATAGATACATTTTTGGGAAATATACAAAAAATTGAGATAAACATCAAAATATGTACTTCAAAACTTTTTCCGTATCGTACATCAATCAGATTTTAATTACATTTTGCCTAGAATTTATAATAAGCATTTTAAAATTATCTTCCTATGCTGCGCTGTAGGATCTGTCAAAGTTAACACCGTCGTGTGTCTTCTTCTTATTTTAACTTGGATTCGTCTATATTTATGATGCGGGAGACTCAGACGTTGAACGTCTCGTGAAAAGGGTCTGTTCAAATATTACGTAACGCAAAAAACATTGTTTTCAGGAACCCCCCACCCCCTCGTAACAAATCCGTAACAATTTTCATTACCACCCCCACCCCTAGCGCGTAACGTAACAAACACATTTTTTCTAAAAAAAATCTAAATTTCATTATAATTTGAAGCAGGATGCGATGAATTGTTACACATTGTATATTTTATTTATACTATTTTAAAAACAGTATATATTTTTTTAAATTAAAAAATATTTTTTCTCCATGCAATTAATTTGTTACGCGTAACAATATTTTGAAAGACCCCCACCCCCTATATTTTGTGTAACAAATCGTAACAAAAATCAAACAACCCCCCACCCCCTACCGCGTTACGTAATATTTGAACAGACCCAAAGGCCCATTCATCAAGTCGATCGATTATCCGCCATACTACAGCAAAGTGACTATATTTGACAACTTCACATTCACACGGTTAATCGACAGTTGTAAATAAATACATTAGTAGTAATTGAAGTAGTAAACCGAGTAAACCGCAAAAAAAAAAGTTCAAACCTTACTTAAAACGATAAAATTATCGTTTCGTTAATGTGGCTGCTGAATATGTGAATAATAGAGTTCTTCATAGGCAGGTGAGCAGGTTTGTATAGTAATATAACAGAATAATAACTTAACGCAATGGGTGCTTGCTATCAAAATGCATAGGGTATCGTAGCTAATTTGTGTCTAATATTTTTTATCATAGACATGATAATATTGCAAACGTATAATGAGCTATAATCGCGAATTTAAATTACCTATCCGATAGATAAGATTTACCAGACATGAATCAGTAAGCTTTTAATTCGATGTAAGTGTTCTGTTTCTATTCTCAGATATCCATAATTTTCATATCTGATTTATGGTGAACTATAAATCTCTCTGAACTCTATGATCATTACCCACAATAAAATAGTTAAGTCACGAACAAAATTGTTAATTTACCTTCTGTTTTGTTAATCATTTTGGTGCCAGTCGTATAGAACTTTTCTGGATTCCACGTCTCTCCGGGTTTCAAGAGCATGAGAAGTTCTTTCGCGAATGCTGCTAGTGCCATGTCATTAGGTAGTTCACATCCGTCATTCTCGAGTACGACTAATTGGAATTGCTGTTGATACTTTATGGAAGCTATAATAGAAAAAAAAGACAGCTGAATTATGCTTACAAACTAACTATGATTGATATAGTTACCTTGATCGATGAGACTCCTGATGGTTCCGGAAGCAAAAACCACGGTTCTTATTTGGCGTGACGAGTCACACACTCTGTATGGCGTAACTGAATTCATAATGTTGAGTGGTCAATCTGCTCAGCAATAGAAGGTATGCAGTGCTTGATGAATAAGTATGCTTTGCTGTTTTCCACAAATAGGGATATCGGGCATCTATCCACTAAATCCTCAATCGATGACAATGTGAATTCATCAACATTTTCGTCTTCTGAAATTATTTCCAGGAGCCCTCGTTCGTGAATGTCTACTGCGATTAATGTTTTACCAAATACCGTGACTTTTTCAGATTGCAGATCAAAAACCAATAATTCGATTTTCAGAACGTAGAAACATTCGCCATATTCATCATGACGTAGAAAAACACAATCTCCAGCAGAATACGTGTATCCCAAAAATGTACCCTTTTCGACAAATAGATAGCGATCACCATTCAGTCCAACTTCGCGCAAAGCAGATTGAATAGCCTTAGGCAGATCCGAAAAATTATCAAGGTAGTTTTCCAATAAGAAATTGTTTTTGAATCGTTCGGTTTGCGTGTTTAATAGTCCCTGAAAGTACTGGTGCTGTTCACTGCAGAACTTAACTACGTTTTTGAAATTTATCGTAGCTCTGAGACAGCGCTTAAAAAGCAATGCTTTCTCTCACAAAATAGTGTGCAGTATGATATAATTGGTCCCATCCACGATATGTAGCGTGGATAATGCAATGTAGTGGTGCTTGGGTCTTAATGGAACATCAAAATGAGTGGTCCTTAGCTCTATATACTCTCTAAGGTCTGAACCTAGGATTTTTGATTTGTGTGAAAAGATAGTACTGGGGATGTTATGATGTCTGTAATTTTTTAATTAGAAGTAACATTATAATTTCTGGCTCATCGCAAATTACGTCAAGGTTTTTCAAAAAAAAAAACGGTATGATTTTGACAAGATGGCACACATCACAAGCCTTGGGCTTGGTGTTTTCTGTCTTCCTGGGAAAAATAAACATGATCTTTGTGTTTACATTGAGTTGCTTAAACAGACTGTTCGCTCTTCCTTGTAAATACTGCCCAGAAATGACACGCTTCGCAATAAGTTTTTTGAAAATAAGGAACAGATCATAATTGACCCATCCTTCGAATAGGTCATGAGCGACACATGGTACAGCACCCAAATCGAACATGTTGAAATATTTTAGTTCGTTGAAAATACAGTCTACCTTTACTCCACGATATGGAACAGCCACAGAGTTATCTTTAATACACTTCAGATCTTGTCTGTGCAACTCTGGTGTCCTTGATTGTTCTATTTCATAAGGATTGGATCGAAAAGAACCCAAAGTCGTGTAGCACGTGCGACAAAAATAGGAGTTTTTCGAAAAGTTTTCTGACAGACCAGCTAATTGATGCGCACCTAAGTTATCATTCATGGTGGCAAAAACGGAACCGAATACTCTTTCGTCCCTGCCACCGCCATGAATAGTGATTCCTTCATCTTCCAATACTTTTAGATCTTCAAGTAGTCTTCGAAATATTTGAGAAGCTCCAAAAAATGCGAAATCTTTGTTCTTACATACCAAAACAAGATGAACATTGTCGGTAAGGCAACGCAAATGAGGAGGTAGATTCCCTAATACCATATATACCAGAAGGAGCTTGTGTCGCGATGTAGCATTCCCTAACTGATTAGGCACTACCTCAGCAGCATCTTGGTAAATAAATAAATTTACCGTTTTCCTGCTGAAAAATGTGCTGTTTTTGAATTTTATTCCATCTGTATAGTCACAAATGCAACCAGGGGTTGATATTCTGTTGTCAAACATTGCCTTGTACACATTTTCATCGTTTAATAGTCCACGTAGCGTGTCGAGAATAGGAACGTAGTAATAAAAACTATCATTGTGATCCAAATCTTTTTGGAGACTTATTTGGACAGGAGCAACATATGAATAATTTTCGCTGAAGAATTTTTTACGCATATAGCCCGTACGGAACAAACCCCCTGACCCAAACACTCGACTCATTAGGAGACTATCCCTCAATTCATTTATCAGCACATCTTTGACAACTGGTGTTTCGGACATCTCTAATGTTTTCGTTAAATGCTTCTGTTGCAGGCGAGTGACTTCACTGAGAGCTTCCACGATCTCCTGTATTGCAGTGTTTGTTACGTGGTGCTTGGACAATAGCTTGAGGAACAGACTACCCAGTATTTCCTCCACAACTTCCAGAGTTTGCATGCCATCATATTCTTCATCACTCTTTTCTTCACACATTTCATTTTTTTCTGTTATACCCTGAACATCACAATCCTGCTCCTCTGGCTCCCCCCTTAGCTCCTGGTCAAAACTGGATTTCTCCACCGACTTCAAGGGCAACCTCGCACGTTTTAAATCCCTTCCTATGTGCATACATTTGTGTATCCTGAGGCTGTTACTAGTAGCAAATGGTTTTCTAGTCGGACACCTAAAAGGACAATACACGGGTTGTCCGGAGGAAATGTGGTTGGAAGCATGTTTCATTTTTTTTTCAAAATTCCCGTCTGCAAAATCGCATGTAGCTATGGAACACTTGAACACATGAACACTTTTCTTAGTTCCGGCAATTGGTTTTACATGCTGGAATCGAATATGTTTTCGGAACGATGCGAAGGAACCGAATGTTTTCTCGCATCCGCCAAACGGGCATTTGAACACTTTTCCGTTCCGATGTACACGAATGTGAAGCAAATAACACTCTGTACTGTTGCACAGCACTTCACACAAGAGGCATTTAATATTATTATTCATTTTCACAAACCTTTTGCAAATCAAAAAAGGAAATCGCGATCGCGAACTATTGAACAGCGAGCAAAAATGGCTGCCATGAAAACTTTGACAACCGGTGCTTGTTGCTGCGACTGGATCCGTCATCATTACACGTTAAATAGTGTTGAATCAAATGCGTAATATTAGAAGTTTCAATTTAAACATGTAAAATTAAACGATATTTGGCGTTCCGATCATGTGCATGATTATTTGCATAAATTTAAGCGAGGAATACATTTACACGACTCTATTTTGCGTGTCATTTTGAAATATGTGTTTGTTAAATTTCATATTTTTTTTCTGTGTATAGTTTTAAATGCCTACTAAACAAGATTGCACACAATCTGGTGCTCCGAAGTTTGGCAGTGAGACCTGAATCTCTGCAGAGACTCATCAAAACGTTCCTGTAAAGTTTTTATCTTTTGCCAGGCGCAGCTCAGATCGTAAGGTAGAGCTCCGACTCTGTCGCCGGAATAGCAGAGCATACCAAAAGTCAAGTACACATCGCATGAATAATTTTCACACATCACGGCGACGCCTTGGCTGACTCTCACAATGAGTGAAAACTTTGTTAAACAGGAACAGTCGCTATGTACTGTCTCACATACACATGATATGTGAGCTCGCCTCGCCTTCGCATCGCTATGATGGTTAACGTGTGCAATGTCTCGCAAGGAATTATACTTTTCGGAGGTTTTTCTTGCTTCGGTGCGAATATAATAATCGCACTTCGATTTGATGATCGAAACAGTTCGATGCCTTCAACACCAACTTGAAAATATATAGTTGAGGTTATGTCCGATTTTCAACTGCTCTCTCACTGTGTGAAATGAACTCATCAAAATCTTCAGCCGTCAGTAACACTAAAATGAATAACAAAGGCAGTTCCAGGAGCCTCGTTTTTGTGTGAATGGAACACTAAATTGTTTAAATTATTTTAGCTTGTGTCGATTTGCGGTTTATCAAAGGTGCAGCAACTTGAGCAGGACGTTCCACTTGGTAATTGTTTTGTCGACCTGCTGTCTGAAGATCAGCTTGCTGTCTGAAGGAGAGCCTTACCCATTTGGCATTCAAAAAATGGTTTAAAAACAACAGATTTTCTACCACTTGGTAGGCGTATTTTTATTCGGTGTTTTCAAAGATCGAACGTCTTCTTTTTCAATGGCTCTACATTTTAACTGGAACCTGGGCTGATTTTGAACATAGTGTGAGTAAAAATTAACTTTCGTCTCTCTCAGTGTCGGCACACTTCTGTCCCACCACATTGAATGATTGAACCATTTGTTTGAGAAGCTTCATATGTTACATTTTCTCCCAAAATGAGATTTTGTTTTATATATTCTGAATCCTCGTCCAAAACACGTATTCTGGCAGAAAAAAACGAAAAAAAAAGTTTTTGGTTTGTTTGAGAAACTACAAATGTACACGCTTGGTTGCAATTTTCGAACTGCCCCAGGATGCAGGTTTTGCCCAAAACTATTGATCTGTATCGAAGAATTCGAAAAAATTTGGTGCCAATTTGTTTCAAAACCAGTTTTTGTTGTTTTCTCAGAATTGTGTAAAATGTATATATGCAGTTTCTCTAACAATTGATTCAATTATAAATTAACTGTCTATTATTCGCCTGAGCCTACCAAATAAACAAACTTGAAAAAAACTGTCTATTATTCACAAAATAAATATATTCCTCGGGAAAGTTTACATTTTAATTTAAAGATTTCGAGTCTCTTCTTCCAAAATCTGAGTAAAATATGGACAGAATAAAACAGATGAACAGCTTAAATCGATTTTTCAATTTTCGAGCGCCTCCGTAAGATCATCTGCTTTGTTTTATATTTGTTGATTGAAATAATTTCTTTAATGTTTAAGTGTTATTGGGCTTAAAACTCACAATCCCAACTACACTACTGCTCGCCACCACCGCTCTAAATAGTCCCGACAATGACCGGGGCAGGTAACGGCGATGATTACAATGATATTAACTCCATCGACATTGGCCCAATTTCCTGGCATCTGGCATCGTGTTCATTGACTTATTCCGACACTAAATCTTCAAATTTGATTTCTCCCGGCAACGGGGCGTCCCTCTCAATGGCCTGTCTGTCAAGTTGATGATGGGAAATGGCATTTCCCAGAAGCAATCGAGCCAATCCTCCAAACATGATTGAAGCCGACACTCGGAGCATTTCCCGGAATCTCCTTTGATGATCGACGGCAAGTTTTTCAGGATGGTCGCCGTACCCGCCCATGGCTGGCGCGCGAGCGGCGTCGCAACCACAAACGCAAATCCTGCTGCCGGTGACGGCGTTCGACCGCCCGTGGGCATGACCGTCCATCCCTGCTTAGTATTCATTTCGACGAAACGATTACTTTTTCCTTCTTTTCCTAGGCGGCATATTTTCCGCTCTTTGCTTTTAGTTTCTTATTATGCTGCTTATGATTACTATGCCTGTCGAGGAGCAAAACAAGCAGACGGACACCACCGGCTGTTGTCCCCTGCAGCCTCATTTCGGGTGGAGTGAGCAGAATGTGCAACAGAGCAAACATTGGGTCCTGTTGTTGTGTGTCCTGCTGAGGCGGTTTCGCCGTCATCCGTGAGAAATATTTGCATTTAATTATAATTTTTTCAGTCCCGCAAGGGATTCAGGTTTGATAATGCCGTTCTTGTCAATTACAATGCTTTCAGGCACATTGTACTGAGGTTTTCATAATGAGCATTAGAGCTAGTCATTGTTACTGCGAGAAGCGTTCTCATTATCAATCAAACAAATTAATCACAGCTGTCATACATTCAAGAACGGAGCGTCAAAAGCTTCGGAAAGAGTGAATGCATTTTAACTTTTGTTAGAAAGTTCTTTTTTTATCGTATTACTTAGGTTCCAGTAAGGAACTTTCTAGATTTCCCTGATTATAGTCTATTGAATGCAAACAATTATTTTAAATTATTTTGAAATCTTCGCATTAATAGTCATTTGCCGCAACATCATCACACGACCATTATGCAGATGTCATACAGTGCAATTTTCCCATAATGATCAAAAACCTCTTGAAAATTTCTCAAAAGTACACAACTCTTTACGTAACAAGCATCTAAAACATGTGCACATTACGCCCGGTCGGTGGATCGTTTTACACAGCCACAGACCTCTTCACCATCGAAGAATGAGCTGCTCTTCAACAATCGATACATCATATTGTTTGTTCTTTATAGTCGTCATCATCCCTCGACACACAGAGTGGGACGACGTGGAAGAACGAACGAAGCTTCAATAACCCACTTCAGGTGAATCTCGAAATTGATCAACCTGTTCAGTGCATGTGGGTGGAAGAAACAACGCTCGATATTTTCTCGTCGTGTGTCATAACCACCTGGGATCGGAAACGTCAGGAGCAGAAGGGCGCACGAAGGAACGAAACGTTGCTCCCTCCGTCGATATGCAGTCTTTGCTTGCACGGAAAAGGCGTACTTGCTCACGAGATTGGAGCGCCATGGTGGTAAGCGTTTTCCATATCGAGTTACATACAACAATTCCCATCATCCGGGCACTAATGTGGAACGCTTCGCACAAACTCCCACACACAATCGATCGAACAATGGCCCGCCGGCGACGCTGGTGCAAAATCCGTCAAGATACGGAAATGCCTGAGCTGTTTCTAGTGGATGGGTAGGTGTTTCCATCATTTCAGTGTTTCATCGAGCTAGTCTGAGTGATTGGGAAGCTAGTTGGAAAATCATCTGCAAAAGAATCGATCTGTGGCGCCCCAGCTTGCAGTATCATTGCTAGCAAAGTGCGGAAAGAGTGGCAGTCGGATAGGAAATTTCTTGCATATCATGATGGGGTTCTAAGAATGAAGTTCGGTTTAACGGAGCTATACATTCCAAATAAAACACAATCGATAAGAAGACAAGAAGAAAAAAAGCCAAGAAGGCAAGAAGACAAGAAAACAAGAAGACAAGAGGACAAGAGGACGAGAAGGCAAGAGACAAGAAGATAAGATGGCAAGAAGAAGAAGACAAGAAGACAAGAATGCAAGAATGCAAGAAAACAAGAATACAAGACTACAAGAATACAATATGTTTATGTTTATGTTTTTGTTTATGTTTATGTTTATGTTTATGTTTATATTTTATGTTTATGTTTATGTTTATGTTTATGTTTATGTTTTATGTTTATATGTTTATATTTATATTTATGTTTATTTTATGTTTATATTTATGTTTATATTTATATTTATATTTATATTTATGTTTATATTTTATATTTTATGTTTATATTTATGTTTATATTTATATTTTATATTTATATTTTATATTTATGTTTATATTTATATTTTATGTTTATATTTATATTTATGTTTATTTTATGTTTATATTTATGTTTATGTTTATTTTTATATTTATATTTATGTTTATGTTTATGTTATGTTTATGTTTATATTTATGTTTTATTTATGTTTATGTTTATGTTTATATTTTATATTTATGTTTATATTTATGTTTATGTTTATGTTTTATTTTATTTATTTTATTTTTATTTATGTTTATTTATTAATTCAATCTACATACATTTAGGCTCTCTATAACCTCCTTTCCTGATATCTCTTCATCTCGTGTTGTTCTGATGATATTTTCTTAGGATTCACTCTCCTTATGTCGATATGTTCAAATTTTTGAGCAATAACAAACACATAAACAATAAGAAATGACATTTGTTTGTGTCGTTCTTCATAGCACAGAGCTTTTTGGATCAATCCCAATTTTCCTTCCACAGATCTCTCCCTCACTCTCAAAAATATTTGAATAATGTTCTGCTCATTTGATGAGCTGGACTAGAGCCATTCCAATCAGCTAATACAGTAATGTCCCGACTTTATTTCCTTTACACATTTGAATTAGGGAACGTGATAAATCGGTTAAAAATATTTTCAAATATGAACCACTGTAGGCCTTGGAAAGGCAAAATTCGTTAACGAAACCCGTTGGGAGAGGTCACAGGCAGTTCCGAGTGCCATGCACAAAGTTGAGTCAGTTAGTGTCATCACGGTGCACTTCCGACAGTGTAATTCACAACGCCACTAGCTTCAGGTCCTTCCAGGTGGTAGAGCCGTGCTCCAGATGGAACCGCCAGATGGAACCTCGACATCAGCTTTGATCTCCTCCTCCTCCAGCGTAGCGTCCTCGTAGCTCGTGGCGAAGTCTGGAGCGGCTTCGGGCTCATGACTGTAATACTCATACTTATGGATCTTGACTGACATAAACAACAACAATACGTAACTTCTAG